>NC_073385.1:18482094-18487094 GCF_028641065.1 Leucoraja erinaceus
ATGGCTGATCATCCACAATCAGTACCCCGTTCCTGCCTTCTCCCCATATACCCTGACTCCGCTATCTTTAAGAGCCCTATCTAGTTCTCTTTTGAAAGTATCCAGAGAACCGGCCTCCACCGCACTCCGAGGCAGAGAATTCCACAGACTCACCACTCTCCGTGAGAAAAAGCGTTTCCTTGTCTCTGTTTTAAATGGCCTAGCCCTTATTCTTAAACTGTGGCCCCTGGTTCTGGACTCCCCCAACATCGGGAACATGTTTCCTGCCTCAAGCGTGTCCAAACCCTTAATAATCTTATATGTTACAATAAGATCCTCTCTCATCAGTGTAAACTCCAGAATATACAAGCCCAGCCGCTCCATTCTCTCAGCGTATGACAGTCCCGCCATCCCGGGAATTAACCTTGTAAACCTACGCTGCACTCCCTCTATATATATATCTATATATAAACTAAACTCTGTTGTTGTTGTTGTTGTTTATTCCATTGTCATGTTGTCACTTGTGGGCAGAGCACCAAGGCAAATTCCTTGTATGTGACTACTTGGCCAATAAACTTATTCATTCAAACTTATTCATTTATGAGTTTTACAGAGTACTAAGTTTACATATTCTGTTGTGCTGCTGCAAGTAAGGATTTCATAGTTCCGCTTTGTGACATGACAATAAAACACTCTTGCCCCTTGAGGTGTAAAACATTAATACTCACGTAGCCGTCCTCCAGGAATTTCAAGGCTCTGGCGATGTTGTTCAGTCTGAAGATCCGATGTGTCGACTGTTTGTAGTGCTGCATCTGGTCATGCACAAAGCACAAAGGGCTTTTAGTTTAGGGGTACAGCGCGGAAAAAAGGCCCTTCGGCCCGCCGGGTCCGTGCCGACCAGCGATCCCCGCACACTAACGTTATCACAGACAGACAGACAGACACACACACACACACACATTTTTTTACATTTTATACCAAGCCAATTAACCTGCAAACCTGCACTTCTTTGGAGTGTGGGAGGAAACCGAAGATCTCGGAGAAAACCCACGCAGGTCACGGGGAGAACGTACAAACGTTCCAGACAGCTCCCGTAGTCAGGATTGAACCCGGGCCTCTCGCACTGTGAGGTAGCGACTCTACCGCTGCGCCACCGCGCCGGCACGGGTTGGAAAGCTAAACCAGGGCAGGGCAGCATCTGGTGGAGCTTTGTCCAGCAGAGGAACCTAGGAGGACAGGGATTAGGGATCTAGGCTTTCCTCCGGGTGCTCCAGTTTCCTCCCACATCCCAAAGACGTGCAGGTTTGTAGGTTAAGTGGCCCTCTGTAAATTGCCCCTAGAGCTGGCTCGAAGAGCCGAAATGGCCTACTCCTGCACCTATTGTCTATTGTGCAGGGAATGGTTGTGAAAGTGGGATAACATGGAACTAGTGTGAGCAAGTGATCGATGGTCGGTGTGGGCTGAAGGGCCTGTTTCCATGTGGTACCTCTAAACTCAGTGGGTCAGGCAGCATCTCTGGAGAGGCAACGTTAGACGTGTGGGTTTGTAGATTAATTTACCGCTGTAAAAATTGCCCTTGATGTGTAGGGGCAATGAGAAAGTGGGATAGCATAGAGCTATTGTGAACAATAGACAATAGGTGCAGGAGGAGACCATTCGGCCCTTCGAGCCAGCACCGCCATTCAATGTGATCTTGGCTGATCATCCCCAATCAGTACCCCGTTCCTGCCTTCTCCCCATATCCCCTGACTCCGCCACCTTTAAGAGCCCTATCTAACTCTCTCTTAAAAGTATCCAGAGCACCGGCCTCCACTGCCCTCTGAGGCAGAGAATTCCACAGACTCAGCACTCTCTGTGAGAAAATGTTTTTCCTCGACTCCGTTCTAAATGGCTTGCCCCTTATTCTTAAACTGTGGCCCCTGGTTCTGGACTACCCCAACATCGGGAACATGTTTCCTGCCTCTAGCGTGTCCAAATCCTTAATAATCTTATATGTTTCAATAAGATACCTTCTCATCCTTCTAAATTCCAGAGTATACAAGCCCTTCCGTTCCATTCTCTCAGCATATGACAGTCCCACCATCCCAGGAATTAACTACGCTGCACTCCCTCAATAGCACGAATGTCCTTCCTCAAATTACGGGACCAAAACTGCACACAATAATCCAGATGTGTTCTCACTAGGGCCCAATACAACTGGTGAGCGGGTGATTGATGTTCAGACAGTGATGGACTTCAGGAAGTGAAGTTGTCCACATTCCCCAGTTTGCATTGACGGTGCCAAAGTAGGGAAGGTTGAAAACTAGGCGTCAATATCACCAACTACATCTCCTGGGCCACCCATATTGAAGCCACGACCAAGAAAGCACATCGACACCTCTACTTCCTTAGAAGGTTTAGGAAGTTCTGCATGTCCCCAACAACTCTCCCCAACTTCTACAGATGTGCCGTAGAGAGCATTTTATTCGGATGCATCACAGCTTGGTTTGGGAACAGCTCCATTCAAGACAGCAAGAAATTGCAGAGAATTGTGGACGCAGCCCAGACCATCACGCAAACCAACCTCCCTTCCATTGACTCCATCTACACCTCACGCTGCCTCGGCAAGGCCAGCAGCATAATCAAGGACCAGTCTCACCCCCGGTCACTCCCTCTTCTCCCCTCTCCCATCGGGCAAGAGGTACAGAAGTGTGAAAACGTACGCACATCTCCAGATTCAGGGACAGTTTCTTCCCAGCTGTTATCAGGCAACTGAATCATCCTACCACAACCAGAGAGCAGTGCTGAACTACTATCTACCTCATTGGTGACCCTCGGACTATCCTTGATCGGACTTTGCTGGCTTTACCTTGCACTAAACGTTATTCCCTTATCATGTATCTGTTCACTGTAAATGGCTCAATTGTAATCATGTATTGTCTTTCTGCTGACTGGTTAACACGCAACAAAAGCTTTTCACTGTACCTCGGTACACGTGACAATAAACTACACTGAACAGCCTGGATCGGTGGGCCTGTTTCCACGCTGTATCTCTAAGATTTAGAAACATAGAAAATAGGAGCAGGAGTAGGCCATGATCATCTAAAACCAGTACCCTGTTCCTGCTTACTCCCCATATCCCTTGATTCCGTTAGCCCTAAGAGCTAAATCCAACTCTCTCTTGAAAACATCAAGTTAATTGGCCTCCACTGCCTTCTGTGGCAGAGAATTCCACAGATTCGCAACTTTCTGGGTGAAAAGGCTTTTCCTCATCTCAGTCCTAAATGACCTCCCCTTATTCTGGAGAAACTCAGCGGGTGAGGCAGCATCTATGGAGCGAAGGAAAAGGTGACTTTTCGGGACGAGACCCTTCTTCAGACCCAAGTCTGAAGTCTGAGGAAGGGTCTCGACCCGAAACGTCACCTAGTCCTTCGCTCCATAGATGCTGCCTCACCCGCTGAGTTTCTCCCACATTTTTATCTACCTTCGATTTTTCCAGCATCTGCAGTTCGTACTTAAACATAGCCCTTATTCTTAAACTGTGACCCGCTGGTTCTGGACTCTCCCAACATGGGCACCATTTTTTCTGCATATAACCTTTACCGACCCAGAACGCTGGGGCTTGGAGTGTACCTACCAGCGGCTGTCCAGACAACACTTCCAGCAGAGACATCAGGACTTTCCCATCCTGCATGTCATTGAACAAGTCTTTCACCTCCAGTGGAGGCTTGCACTGGAAGAGGTCAAACAGAGAGCGTCAGATAGAGTCAATGGTTCACAGTGCAGAAACAGGCCCTTCGGCCCACCGGGTCCACGCTGACCGGCGAACCCCGCACATTAGGCAATAGACAATAGGTGCAGGAGTTGGCCATTCGGTCCTTCGAGCCAGCACCGCCATTCAATGTGATCATGGCTGATCATCCCCAATCAGTACCCCGTTCCTGCCTTCTCCCCATATCCCCTGACTCCGCTATCTTTAAGAGCTCTATGTAGTTCTCTCTTGAAAGTATCCAGGGAACCGGCCTCCACCTGAGGCAGAGAATTCCACAGACTGACAACTCTCTGTGAGAAAAAGTGTTTCCTCGTCTCCGTTATAAATGGCTTACTCCTTATTCTTAAACTGTGGCCCCTGGTTCTGGACTCCACCAACATCGGGAACATGTTTCCTGCCTCTAGGCTGTCCAAACCCTTAACAATCTTATATGTTTCAATATGATGCCCTCTCATCCTTCTAAACTCCAGAGTGTACAAGCCCAGCCGCTCTATTCACTCGGCATTAGACAGTCCCGCCATCCCGGGTATTAACCTTGTAAAAATACGCTGCACTCCCTCAATAGCAAGAACGTCCTTCCTCAAATTATGGGACCAAAACTGCACACAATTCTTCAGGTGTGGTCTCACCTGGGCCCTGTACAACTGCAGAAGGACCACTTTGCTCCTATACTCAACTCCTTCTGTTATGAAGGCCAACTGGCTAAACTGCACACAATACTCCAGGTGTGCTCACTAGGGCTCTGTACAACTGCAGAAGGACCTCTTTGCTCCTATATTTAATTCCTCTTGTTATAAAGGCCAACATGCCATTCGCTTTCTTCACTGCCTGCTGTACCTGCATGCTTACTTTCATAGACTGATGAACAAGGACCCCCAGATCTATCTATCTCTGCCTTAAAAATATCCACTGACTTGGCCTCCACCGCCGCCTGTGGCAATGAACTACACAGATTCACCACCCTCTGGCTAAAGAAATAGCTTCTTCGAAATCCTCCATCGAAGGAAGAAGGGTTTCGACCCGAAACGTTGCCTATTTCCTTCTCTCCATAGATGCTGCTGCACCCGCTAGGTTTCTCCAGCTTTTTTGTGTACCTTCGATTCCTTCTTAAACCCCCAGATCCCGTTGTGCTTCCCCTTTTCCCAAATTGAGGCCATTTAGATAGTAATCTGCCTTCCTGTTTTTGCTCCCAAAGTGGACATTAACACTATCCTACACCCACTAGGGACAGGTTACACATTTACACCAAGCCAATTAACCTACAAACCTG
>NC_073385.1:18492094-18499594 GCF_028641065.1 Leucoraja erinaceus
CTCCAATTTGCGTTGGGACTCACTCTGGCCATGGAGGAGGCCCAGGACAAAAAGGTCGCATTCGGAATGGGAAGGGGAGTTGAAGTGCTGGGCCACCAGGAGATCGGGTTGGTTAATTGGCTTCTGTAAATTGCAAATTGTCCCTAGTGTGTGTAGGATAATGTCAGTGTACGGGGGTGTACGTGGGTCGCTGCGGACTCGGTGGGCCAAACGGGGAGTGGGCAGATGCACGGCAGATGCAGTTTAATGTGGGTAAATGTGAGATTATTCACTTTGGTTTAAAAACAGGAAGGTAGATTACCATCTAAATGGCGTCAAGTTGGGATAAGGGGAAGTACAACGGGTCCTTGTTCATCAGTCTATAAAAGTAAGCATGCAGGTACAGCAGGCAGTGAAGAAAGTGAATGGCATGTTGGCCTTTATAACAAGAGGAGTCGAGTATAGGAGCAAAGAGGTCCTTCTGCAGTGGTATATGGCCCTAGTGAGACCACACCTGGAGTATTGTGTGCAGTTTTGGTCCACTAATTTGAGGAAGGGAAGGACATTCTTGGTGGGACTGTAATATGCTGAGAGAATGGAGCGGCTGGGCTTGTACACTCTGGGGTTTAGAAGGATGAGAGGATATCTTATTGAAACATATAAGATTGTTAAGGGTTTCGACACGCTAGAGGCAGGAAACATGTTCCTGATGTTGGGGGAGTCCAGAACCAGGGGCCACAGTTTAAGAATAAGGGGTAAACCATTTAGAACGGAGACGAGGAAACTTTTTCTCACAGAGAGTGGTGAGTCTGTGGAATTCTCTGCCTCAGAGGGTGGTGGAGGCCGGCTCTCTGGATGCTTTCAAGAGAGAGTTAGATAGGGCTCTTAAAAATAGCGGAGTCAGGGGATATGGGTAGAAGGCAGGAACGGGGTACTGATTGTGGATGATCAGCCATGATCACATTGAATGGTGGTGCTGGCTCGAAGGGCCGAATGGCCTACTCCTGCACCTATTGTCTATTGTTTCTGCGCTGTATCTCTAAAGTCTAAAGTAAAGTCTAAAGTTAATCAGCCGTGCAGAACGAAGATGGGATCAGCAAGTCCCAACCATACCCCACAAATCACATCCCAAAGTCAAATATTAATAAATCAGGTTCAAAGTACCAGGAAATGAATGTAAAGTAAATGTTTTCACATAATGGCCCACATACCATCACTCTGGAAAGAGGGTTGGACGAAACGTTAGTCCCTTTATCCTGTATCTGTACACTGTGGACGGCTCGATTGTAATCGTGTGTTGTCTTTCAGCTGACTGGATAGCGCGCAACAAAAGCTTTTCACTGTACCTCGGTACACATGACAATACAGCGTGGAAACAGGTCGACGCCAACCAGCGATCACCTTCACACTGCCCCACACACACTAGGGACAAGTTACAATTTTACCAGAGCCAATTAACCCACAAACACGCACGTCTTTGGAGTGTGGGAGGAAACCGGAGCACCCGGAGGCCCGGAGGAAACCCACACAGGTCACGGGGAGAACGTACAAACTCCAAAGACGTGCGGGTTTGTAGGTTAGTTGGCTTTGGTTAAAGATTGTAAATTGTCCCCAGTGTGTGGGATGGTGCTAGTGTACAGGGAGATCGCTGGTCGGCACAGACTCGGTGGGCCGAAGGGCCTGTTTCCATGTTGTATCTCTTTGACAGCTATCCAGTCAAAGAAAATAATGGCCATGAATACAATCCAGCTGCCCATAGGACACAGATTAAGGAGAAAGGGTGCAGTGTTTAGTGCCAAGATAGAACATTGAAGTCCAATAAAGTCCACTGTATAAAATTATAAAAGGACTGGACAAGCTAGATGCAGGAAAAATGTTCCCAATGTTGGGCGAGTCCAGAACCAGGGGCCACAGTCTAAGAATAAAGGGATGGCCATTTAAAACAGAGATGAGAAAAAAACTTTTTCACCCAGAGAGTTGTGAATTTGTAGAATTCTCTGCCACAGAGGACAGTGGAGGCCAAGTCACTGGATGGATTTAAAAGAGAGTTAGATAGAGCTCTCGGGGCTAGCAGAATCAAGGGATATGGGGAGACGGCAGGCACAGGTTACTGATTGGGGATGATCAGCCATGATCACAATGAATGGCGGTGCTGGCTGGAAGGGCCAGATGGCCTCCTCCTGCACCTATTTTCTATGTTTCAATTAAAGTTAGCTCAAAATAGGTAAAAATTGGAAATTGTCCCTAGTGTGTAGGGTTAGTGTTAGTGTACGGTGTGATCGCTGGTCGGCGCGGACTCAGTGGGCCAAAGGGTCTGTTTCCACACTGTATCTCTAAACAAAATGTTTGATTAGTAAGGACGTCAGGGGTTATGGGAAGAAGGCAGGAGAATGGGGTTAGGAGGGAGAGACAGATTAGCCATGATTGAATGGCGGAGTAGACTTCATGGGCTGAATGGCCTATTTCTACTCATATTTCTTATAACATGGCCTTATGGCTTATAATTCTGCTCCTATCACTTAATTCCTTTTCAAGAGAGAGTTAGATTTAGCTCTTGGGGCCAACGGAATCAAGGGATATGGTGAGAAAGCAGGAACGGGGTACTGATTGGGGATTATGAGCCATGATCATATTGAATGGGGGTGCTGGCTCGAAGGGCCGAATGGCCTACTCCTGCATCTATCTATCTATCTATCTATCTATCTATCTATCTATCTATCTATCTATCTATCTATCTATTAATATATAATGCTCCTTCCTATCAGCTTCCAACACACTTCGAAACAAAGTTGCAAGACAGGAACACTGAACTTTTCACTGCTGCAGCAGGCAGGGGAGGTGCAATTGAGGGAGGCAGGGGAGTGCTGGAAACTTACATTTGGCAACGGCTTCAGTTCCATTGGAGGAGACGGGTGCATGGTGGAATATTGGGTTGGGGGAATCACACCATTGGGGGAGCAGACCCAACGGGTCTGCACTTGGTCTAGTATATATATAAAAGTCTGTGGCTGCCGCCTGCCGTCCGGCTGCCAGCTGCCTTTCTTCCTTTTGATTCGCTGCTCCTTCCTGTCAGCTTCCAACACACTTCGAAACAAAGTTGCAAGACAGGAACACTGAACTTTTCACTGCTGCAGCAGGCAGGGGAGGTGCAATTGAGGGAGGCAAGGGAGTGCTGGAAACTTACATTTGGCAACGGCTTCAGTTCCATTGGAGGAGACGGGTGCATGGTGGAATATTGGGTTGGGGGAATCACACCATTGGGGGAGCAGACCCAACGGGTCTGCACTTGGTCTAGTTATATATTAAAACTGTGTGGCTGCCGACTGCCGCCTGGCGTCTGGCTGCATTTCTGCCTTTTGATTCATTCCAATGCCCAATACTCGTAGATGTCCAATCAGAATGGATCCATTTACATGGACCGCTGCTCCTTCCTATCAGCTTCCAACACACTTCAAAACAAAGTTGCAAGACAGGAACACTCTGAACTTTTCACCTCAATGGGATATCACAGCAAGTGCTTCAACAGGAGGGGGAGGGCCAATTGGTATTGCAATTGGAACTGCTGCAGCAGGCAGGGGAGGTGCAATTGGAATTTGTTTTTAATCCCAACGGGTCTGCACTTGGTCTAGTGTTTCTATAAAGTTAAAGGAAGCTATTGTAATACACAGAGCCACCAGCAGAGGGCAGAGGGGGTCCAGGAACAACAGTGCTCAAGATTGCTGAGTGCAGTGACTGCTCTTTCAACTCACAACATGTTTACATGTGTGTCACCCCCCCCCCCCCTCCCTACGCTCTCCCAGCAGGCACAGAGGCCACGGCCGTGGGTTCAGCCTAACCTGGACGCACAATTAATTATTTTACATGGGCCACGTTGGCATGGAAACCGGATTTAAATGAGATTGCAGATATGTTGTCTGCTGTGATTCTGTTTCCAGGTGCACCCGGTTCTCTCAAACAAATAACCCCTCCTCCAGCAACGTCATGCCTGTACCTGCGGCCCTGCCACTTCTTCTATAAGCACAGTACCAGCACAGGAACAGGCCCTTCAGCCCACAATGTCCATGCCGAACACCAGGCCAAGTTAAACTAATCTCCTCTGCCTGCATGTGGTCAGTCTGAGGAAGGGTCTCGACCCCAAAAAACGTCACCCGTGCCTTCTCTCCAGAGATGCTGCCTGTCCCGCTGTGTCTCCCTTTCCCCGCGGACTCTCAGACTGAAGAATGGTCACCACTCCTATCACTTATTCTCTGCCACAGAAGGCAGTGGAGGCCAATTCACTGGATGTTTCCACGAGTTTAGCCCCTGTCCCACTTTCCCGAGTTACTCACGAACTCTCCCGAGTTTTCCCCTTGATTCCAACTCGGGGGAATTACGGTAATAGCTGTTCGTCGGTACTCGGGGCTATTATTTTTACTCGTGGACATTTTTCAACATGTTGAAAAAACGTCCTGAATCACCTGATGCCCTGAGTACCTACGGCTGGCATTACGAGCCGCTACGAAACATCTACGGACTCCTACGAGCTCGCTACCGACATTCCCCGAGTTCGAATCAAGGGGAAAACTCGGGAGAGTTCGTGAGTAGCTCGGGAAAGTGGGACAGGGGCTTTAGATGTAGCTCTTAACGGCAGTCACGGTGGTGCAGCGGTAGAGTCGCTGCCTTACAGCGAGTGCAGCGCCGGAGTCCCGGGTTCGATCCCGACCGCGGGCGCTGTCTGTATGGAGTTTGTACGTTCTCCCCGTGACCCGCGTGGGTTTTCTCCGAGATCTTCGGTTTCCTCCCACACTCCAAAGACGTGCAGGTTTGTAGGTACATTGGCTTGGTAAATGTAAAAATTGTCCCTAGTGTGTGTAGGACAGTGTTATAGTGTGCGGGGATCGCTGGTCGGCGCTGACCCAGTGGGCCGAAGGGCCTGTTTCCGCGCTGTATCTCTTAACTAAACTAAACTTAACAACCCAGAGATGCTGTCTGTCCCGCTGAGTTACTCCAGCATTTTGTGTCTATCTTCGCTTTAAACCAGCATCTGCAGTTCCTTCCGACACATATCCTTGTGTTCCCTGCATATCCATGTGCCTGTCTACAAGCCTCTTAAATGGGTTTAGTTTATTGTCATATGTACCAAAGTACAGTGAAAACCTATCGTTGCGTGCGGACCAGTCAGCAGAAAGACAACACATGATTACAATCGAGCCATTCAAAGTGTATAGGGAATAATGTGAATAAAGTTTAGTGTAAGATAAAGTCCAGTAACCGCTAACTGATTACAGATAGGTCAATCGACAATAGGTGCAGGAGTAGGCCATTTGGCCCTTCGAGCCAGCACCGCCATTCAATGTGATCATGGCTGATCATCCCCAATCAGTACCCCGTTCCTGCCTTCTCCCCATATTCCCTGACTCGGCTATTTTTAAGAGCCCTATCTAGCTCTCTCTTGAAAGTATCCAGAGAACCGGCCTCCACCATCCTCTGAGGCAGAGAATTCCACAGACTCACAACTTTCTGTGTGAAAAGTGAAAACCTTGTCTCCGTTTTAAATGGCTTACCCCTTATTCTTAAACTGTGGCCCCTGGTTCTGGACTTCCACAGACTCGCAACTCTCTGTGAGAAAAAGGTAGACAAAAAATGCTCGAGGAACTCAGCGGGTGAAGCAGCATCTATGGAGACAAGGAGTAGGCGACATTTCGAGCGAGCCAGGCCAGACACCTCCGGCTCGTCCGGGTCACCCGGCGCGGGGGGGGAGGGAGAGGGGGGGGGGGGGGGGGGGCGCGGTCTAGTGGTGGCGCCCGCAGCACCGGAGACCTGCGCCCATCCCTGACCTTGTTCCCCATAATAAATTCACCTTTTTCTGACTTCAAGGGTCCAACTTTGGTCTTAACTAATTTTTTCCTCTTCACATACCTAAAGAAGCTTTTACTATCCTGCTTTATATTCCTGGCAGTTGGCAGCCGGCAGCCAGCACCGGGCTGGGCTGCCCGCCCCTTGTCCGGGCCTACGTGTCCCTGGAGCGGGAACACGCACGCGCGGTGTCCACAGGGAATCTGGAGGCTGTCCGTGAACGCTGGTCGCCGCGTGTACGACTGACGAGGATGATGTTATTTTACAATCGATGTCTGTTGTTTTGTTAAATGCCACGTCGGCAGTTTTGTTCGTGTTCCCCTTTAGTATGTTTGGTTTTGTTTCCTGAATAAAAGTATTTGTATAATAAATAACAAACTGCAAGTTAGAGATGAACACACACGATGCTGGGGCCTTGAGCAAAGAACAAAGTGCTGGAGGAACTCTGCGGCTCAGGCAGCATCTGTGAAGGGAATGGACAGGCAACGTTTTGGGTCTGGACCCTTCATAAGTGATAGGAGCAGAATTAGGCCGTTCGGCCCATCTATGTCATACTATGCCATTCTATCTTTCCCGCTCAACCACATTCTCTTGCCTTCTCCCCATAACCTCTGATGCCCGGACTAATCAATAACCTGTTAATCTATGTCTTAAAAAGTATCCACTGTCTTGGCCTCCACAGCCGTCTGTGGCAATGAGTTCCACAGATTCACCACCCTCTCCATGGGTGGAGATGCTAGATGGGTGGGGATGGGTGATGATGGGTGATGATGGGTGGGGTGGGGGATGGGTGGGGGGGATGGGGGGATGATGGGGTGGGGTGGGGGGGGGGTGATGATGGGTGGGGTGGGGGGGGTGGGGGGTGATGTGATGATGGGTGGGGTGGGTGGATGGGTGGAGGATGATGATGGGTGGGGTGGGGATGGGTGGGTGGGTGATGATGGGTGGGGGGATGGGGGGGGGGTGGGGGGGGGGGGATGGGGGATGGGTGATGATGGGTGGGGGATGGGGATCGGTGATGATGGGGGGTGGGGTGGGGGATGGGTGGGGGGGGTGATGATGGGTGGGGGTGGGTGATGATGGGTGGGGTGGTGGGTGATGATGGGTGGGGATGGGTGGGCCCCATTCTTGGCGAGGTTTATTATAGTCATGTGTATCGAGATACAGTGAAATACTTTGTTTTGTGGGCTATCCAGTCAAATCATACAATGCATGAATACGATAAAGTCCAACTCCAGTACAATCAGTAGAGCAAAGGGGAAGATACAGAGTGCAGAATATAGTTCTCAGCATTGTAGAGCATCAGTTCCACAGACAAAGTCCAATGTCCACAATGGGGTAGAGGTGAATCGGACAGTACCCTAGCTTATGGAAGGACCATTCAGATGCCCGATAACAGAGGGGAAGAAGCTGTTCCTGAGTCTGGTGGTGCGCGCTTTCAAGCTTCTGTACCTTCTGCCGGACGGGAGCGGGGAGAAGAAGGAATGACCGGGGTGCGACAAGTCTTTGATTATGTCGGCTGCTTTCCTGAGGCAGCATGAAGTGTAGATGGAGTCAATGGCGGGGAGTGTGGTCTGTGCGATGGACTGGGCTACATCTACAATGCGATGGACTGGGCTACATCTACAATGGTGGGGAGTGTGGTCTGTGTGATGGACTGGGCTACATCTACAATGGTGGGGAGTG
>NC_073385.1:18502094-18584594 GCF_028641065.1 Leucoraja erinaceus
GTTCCTTTCTACACATCATATTACATGTAGAGCTAGTGGGAGCCAGTCAGCAGCCCTGACTCCGCGCTGACCTGCGTACACGGGGTGATGCGAGTCGGCAGGTTGTTTTCCAAAAGGCGCATTTTGGTGGAGGCGTTTATAATAATATTTTGACAGTCAAAAGCAGACAATGTCAGCCGGTCATGCAAGCAGAAAGGTGCCTTGCGCACACACACACACGCGCGTGCGGACATTTACATACAGCACAACCAACAATACATGTTCAATAAACCACACCTCATTGTCCAGCCTGTTTGCAATTCTGCACACCATTGCGTTGTTCAGATAATGAGGGTTATGGCGACAATAGACAATAGGTGCAGTAGGCCATTCGGCCCTTCGAACCAGCACCGCCATTCAATGTGATCATGTCTGATCATCCCCAATCAGTACCCCGTTCCTGCCTTCTCCCCATATCCCCTGACTCCGCTATCTTCAAGAGCCCTATCTAGCTCTCTCTTGAAAGTATCCAGAGAACCTGCCTCCACCGCCCTCTGAGGCAGAGAATTCCATAGACTCACCACTCTCTGTGTGAAAAAGTGTTTTCTCGTCTCCGTTCTAAATGGCTTACTCCTTATTCTTAAACTGTGACCCCCTGGTTCTGGACTCCCCCAATATCGGGAACATGTTTCCTGCCTCCAGCGTGTCCAAACCCTTAACAATCTTATATGTTTCAATGACCCAAAACATCACCGATTCCTTCTCTCCATGCTACCTGTCCCGCTGAGTTACTCCAGGATTTTGTGTCTATTTTCAGTTTAACCAGCATCTGCAGTTCCGTCCTACGCTCTTCTTAGATGGGGCTTGGTGGGCATCAAAGATCCTATAGCGGAGCAAGATAGACCACTCCTGCTGACGTGTAGAGCGTAACGGAGCGGAACGTGGGCCATTTTTTCATCCATTTCAGTAACCCGACCGGACCCGACCCGACCCGACTCGCAGTGTAATCAACGTTGCGGGGGAACAGTTTGTGTTAATAAATTATAATTCTGAAAATGAGGAGAAGATTTTTCCCAAACACATTTTATTTTTTTCGAGGATGTTTCCGTAACCGGCTTCCGTCTCCGCACTAGTATCCTATGGGATCTTTGGTGCGGAGACGGAAGTCGGTTACGGAAATGGGGCCGAAAATTACCCATGAACCTGCACATGACCGTACTACGTCTATGTCGTCGAGTGATCTATCTTGCTCGCTATAGGATCTTTGGTGGGCATTGGGTGGGTTGGGCTGAAGGAAGGTCCTGATTCTGTGCTGTGTGACTGGATGACTCAACGCTGGAGGTTTCCGCCCACTTGTGTCCTGACTGCGTTGATGTTCGATCTGATTTGATTTGCGGCCTAATTAGCACTTGCAGTCAGGGTGTGCCTGGAAATGCCAGAATACAGCAGGATTTTCATATGAAGAAAGACTGGATAGACTTGGTTTGTACTGGATAGACTCGGCTTGTACTCGCTAGAATTTAGAAGATTGAGGGGGGATCTTATAGAAACGTACACAATTCTTAAGGGGCTGGACAGGCTAGATGCAGGAAGATTGTTCCCAATGTTGGGGAAGTCCAGAACAAGGGGACACAGTTTAAGGACAAGGGGGAAATCTTTTAGGACCGAGATGAGAAAAACATTTTTTACACAGGGAGTGGTGAATCTCTGGAATTCTCTTTCACAGAAGGTAGTTGAGGCCAGTTCATTAGCTATATTTAAGAGGGAGTTAGATGTGGCCCTTGTAGCTAAAGGGATCAGGGGGTATGGAGAGAAGGCAGGTACGGGATACTGAGTTGGATGATCAGCCATGATCATATTGAATGGCGGTGCAGGCTCGAAGGGCCGAATGGCCTACTCCTGCACCTATTTTCTATGTTTCTATGTTTCTATGAAACACCATGCTGCTGCTCCTGCTAAATTATGTGCATAGTTGTGAAGCCCTAACCAGAGACAGTCAGCCTTGTAGGGTGCTGGGTGACTGAGGGAGAGTCACTTGGAGATTAAATAATAGGCGGCTGCAAAATAGACGGCTGTGTTGAAGCAGTCACAACATGCTGCACAAAACAGCGCTGTGTATGGAGACAGGCACTAAATGCTGGGGAAACATAGAAACATAGACAATAGGTGCAGGAGGAGGCCATTCAGCCCTTCGAGCCAGCACCGCCATTCATTGTGATCATGGCTGATCATCCCCTATCAATAACCCGTGCCTGCCTTCTCCCCATATCCATTGACTCCACTAGCCCCTAGAGCTCTATCTAACTCTGTCTTAAATCCATCCAGTGACTTGGCCTCCACTGCCCTCTGTGGCAGGGAATTCCATAAATTCACAACTCTCTGGGTGAAAAACTTTTTTCTCACCTCAGTCTTAAATGACTTCCCCTTTCTTCTAAGACTGTGGCCCCTGGTTCTGGACTCGCCCAACATTGGGAACATCTTTCCTGCATCTAGCTTGTCCAGTCCTTTTATCATTTTATATGTTTCTATAAGATCCCCCTCATCCTTCTAAACTCCAGTGAATACAAGCCTAGTCTTTTCAATCTTTCCTCATATGACAGTCCCGCCATCCCAGGGATCAATCTTGTGAACCTACGCTGCACTGCCTCAATCACAAAGATGTCCTTCCTCATATTAGGAGACCAAAACTGTACGCAATACTCCAGATGTGGTCTCACCAGTGCCCTATACAACTGCAGAAGAACTCAGCGGAACAGGCAGCATCTCTGGAGAGAAGGAATGGGTGACACCATTTGGTCTGAAGAAGAGTCTCAACCCCAAACGTCTCCGATTCCTTTTCTCCAGAGATGCTGCCCGTCCCGCTGAGTTACTCTGGCATTTTGTGTCTCTCCCGTGCAGGGGCCAGATCAGATTTATCATGGTGGCGCATGATTTGCTGCCTCTTGGCGCCGGAGTCACTTTTTCTCACAGAGAGTGGTGAGTCTGTGGAATTCTCTGCCTCAGAGTGGGGTGGAGGCCGGTTCTCTGGATACTTTCAAGAGAGAGCTAGATAGGGCTCTTAAAGATAGTGGAGTCACGGGATATGGGGGGAAGGCAGGAATGGGGTACTGATTTGGGATGATCAGCCATGATCACATTGAATGGCGGTGCTGGCTCGAAAGGGCCGAATGGCCTACTCCTGCACCTTTTGTCTATTGTCTGTAATAAATTCTGCGTGTGAATGGGCGAGTCAGGCGTCAAATGTAAAATGAAATCAAACCTCGTGTGGACGTGGTGTGTGTTTGTGATGGAGTCTATTTTCCATGGCTCCAGAAGCTGCTGTTTTTTCCCCTTGTTCGCCATGATGTGGCAACGCCCACCAACACCAGCACTGTGACTGGAATTTGCATTCTGTGTCCCGTATATAGTTCTTTTTTTTTTAGTCTAGAGATACAGCTCCAAGCACACAGCTAGCATTTATTTTGTGAGGGCGAGAATACAAAAACAGAGGTGTAACGCTGAGGCTCTATGAGGCGCTGGTCAGGCAGCATTTGGAATACTATGAGCAAATTTAGGCCCAAGGATGTGAGGAAGGATGTGCCGGCTCTGGAGAGGGTCCCAGAGGAGGTTTACAAAAATGATCCCAGGAATGCGTGGATTAACCTGTGACGAATGTTTGTCGGCACTGGGCCTGTACTCGCTTGAGTTTAGAAGGATGAGGGGTACCTCATTGAAACTTGCCGAATAGTGAAAGGCTTGGATAGAGTGGATGTGGAAAGGATGTTTCCACTAGTGGGAGAGTCTAGGACCAGAGGTCACAACCTCAGAATTAAAGGAAGTTCCTTTCGGAAGGAGAGGAGGAGGAGGAATTTCTTCAGTTAGAGGGTGGTGAATCTGTGGAATTCTTTGCCACAGAAGGCTGTGGAGGCCAAGTCAGTGGATATATTTAAGGCAGAGATAGATAGATCCTTAATTAGTACGGGTGTCAGAGGTTATGGGGAGAAGGCAGGAGAATGGGGTTAGGAGGGAGAGATAGATCAGCCATGATTGAATGGCGGAGTAGACTTGACGGGCCGAATGGCCTAATTCTGCTCCTATCACTTATGACCTTACATAGAAACATAGAAAATAGGTGCAGGAGTAGGCCATTCGGCCCTTCGAGCCTGCACCGCCATTCAATATGATCATGGCTGATCATCCAACTCAGTATCCTGTACCTGCCTTCTCTCCATACCCCCTGATCCCTTTAGCCACAAGGGCCACATCTAACTCCCTCTTAAATATAGCCAATGAACTGGCCTCAACTACATTCTGTGGCAGAGAATTCCACAGATTCACCACTCTCTGTGTAAATTTTTTTTTTTCTCATCTCGGTCCTAAAAGATTTCCCCCCTATCCTTAAACTGTGACCCCTTGTTCTGGACTTCCCCAACATCGGGAACAATCTTCCTGCATCTAGCCTGTCCAACCCCTTAAGAATTTTGTAAGTTTCTATAAGATCCCCCCTCAATCTTCTAAATTCTAGCGAGTACAAGCCGAGTCTATCCAGTCTTTCTTCATATGAAAGTCCTGACATCCCAGGAATCAGTCTGGTGAACCTTCTCTGCATTCCCTCTATGGCAAGAATGTCCTTCCTCAGATTAGGAGACCAAAACTGTACGCAATATTCCAGGTGTGGTCTCACCAAGACCCTGTACAACTGCAGTAGAACCTCCCTGCTCCTGTACTCAAATCCTTTTGCTATGAATGCTAACATACCATTTGCTTTCTTCACTGCCTGCTGCACCTGCATGCCTACTTTCAATGACCGGTGTACCATGACACCCAGGTCTCGTTGCATCTCCCCTTTTCCTAATCGGCCACCATTCAGATAATAGTCTAGGCTCTATGAGGCCTTATGTCCAGGCCTACCCTGCACACTAGCACTGTCCTACACACATTAAAATTTTACAATTATACCAAAGCTAATTTACCTAAAAACCTGCACGTCTTTGGAGTGTGGGAGGAAACCGGAGCACCCGGAGAAAACCCACGCAGGACACGGGGAGAACGTACAAATTCCGTACAGACAGCACCCGTAGTCCGGATGGAACCCGGGTCTCTGGCGCTGTGAGCCAGCTACTCTACCCACTGTCCACGTGGGTTTTCTCCAGGTGCTTCGGTTTCGTCCCACACTCCAAAGACGTGAAGGTTTGTAGGTTAATTGGCTTTGGTAAAAATTGTCCCTAGGGTGTGTGTGTGTGTGGGATAGTGTTAGTGTACGGGGAGATCGCCGGTGGGCCGAAGATAGAGATACAGGCGGACTTGCTACCGCCTGTATCTCTAAAGTCTAAAGTATGATCTACAAGGAGGGGTTGGATTGTTTTCTCTGGAGAGTCAGAGACTGAGGAAAAACTTGATAGTTTCTGCAGTGCATCTGTAAGGGCAGACTACAGCAGGGGTGGGCAACCTTGTTCTGCATAGGGGCCGGGACGCATGTCTGTGAGCAGATGGTGGGCCACATCTATCACTTGTACACATGGATCCCACCAAGGATGGGAGGCATCTAATCACATGTTCACAGAAGGTAGACAAAAATGCTGGAGAAACTCAGCGGGTGAGGCAGCCTCGTGCAATCCTCGCATGTCTCACCCGCTGAGTTTCTCCAGCATTTTTTGTCTCCCGTTGGTTTTTTTCCAGCATCTGCAGTTCTTTCTTAAACGTGTTCACAGGAGGTGCGCGACTGTGCCGGCGGCTTTGCGCAGGATGCGGTACAGACAGACCTCGGCGGCGATCAGTGGGCCGGATTAGTACGGGGAAATAAATCCGCCTGAGGGCCGGATTATTTTGGGTAACGGGCCGCATTCGGCCCGGGGGCCGCAGGTTCCTGACCCCTGGACTACACGGGTCAAATTCCTGTGAGTGATTATCACCAACAACGTTCCCTGGGCCACCCATGTTGAAGCAACGACCAAGAAAGCACACCGACGCCTCTACTTCCTTGGAAGATTTAGGAAGTTCCGCATGTCCCCTACAACTCCCACCAACTTCTACAGATGCGCCGTAGAGAGCATTTTATCGGGAAGCATCACAGCTCGGTTTGGGAACAGCTCCATCCAAGACCGGAAGGAATTGAAGAGAATTGTGGACGCAGCCCAGACCATCACACAAACCAACCTCCCTTCCATTGACTCCATCTACACCTCACGCTGCCTCGGCAAGGCCAGCAGCATAATCAAGGACCAGTCTCACCCTGGCCACTCCATCTTCTCCCCTCTCCCATCAGGCAAGAGGTACAGAAGTGTGAAAACGCACACACACACCTCCAGATCCAGGGACAGTTTCTTCCCAGCTGTTATTAGGCAACTGAACCATCTAGAGAGCAGTTCTGAGCTACTATCTACCTCACTGGTGACCCTCGGACTGTCTCCATCTTGATTGGACTTTACTGGTATTACCTTGCACTAAATGTATTCACGGTATTCCCTTTATCATGCATCTGTACACTGTCAATATCTCAATAGACAATAGGTGCAGGAGTAGGCCATTCGGCCCTTCGAGCCAGCACCGCCATTCTATGTGATCGTGGCTGATCATCCCCAATCAGTACCCCGTTCCTGCCTTCTCCCCATATCCCCCGACTCCGCTATTTTTAAGAGCCCTATCTAGCTCTCTCTTGAAAGCATTCAGAGAACCGGCCTCCACCGCCCTCTGAGGCAGAGAATTCCACAGACTCACCACTCTCTGTGAGAAAAAGTGTTTCCTCGTCTCCGTTCTAAATGGCTTACTCCTTATTCTTAAACTGTGGCCCCTGGTTCTGGACTCCCCCAACATCGGGAACATGTTTCCTGCCTCTAGCGTGTCCAAAGTTTAATCGGCTTGGTGTAAATATAAATTGTCCCCAGTGCGTGTGTGGGATAGTGTTAATGTACGGGGATCGCTGGTTGGCGCGGACTCGGTGGGCCGAAGGGCCTGTTTCTACACTGTATCTCTAAACTGGAGAGGCTAAAAAAAACTTCACACTGTGCCTCGGTAGACGTGACGATAGACTAAAGTGGGGGAAGGGGGGTGAGGTGCCAGGTACTGCTTCCCTCCCTGGTGTCACGGTGGGTTGTGTGGGCGTTACCAGGGCAGATATCGCTGCAGTCCACACACCTAGCCCCAGCTGTGCGGGTGTTTACACGGTTTACCCATCCTCCCGGCAGCTGAGCCTCACGCATTGACCAAACACCCACCAAATCTCCAGTGTGCTCCGAGCTTTAGTCAAAACAACACACTCCGCTTTCCAAAACACACGCGATCATCTCCCAGGAGCCGTAGGAAGGAAGAAGAGCCTTGTTGCTGGAGACGTTAGCACTAGTGTGCGGCACGGTGGCGCAGCGGGTAGAGCTGCTGCCTCACGGCGCCAGACAATAGACAATAGGTGCAGGAGGAGGCCATTCGGCCCTTCGAGCCAGCACCGCCATTCAATGTGATCATGGCTAATCATCCCCAATCAGTACCCCGTTCCTGCCTTCTCCCCATATCCCCTGACTCTGCAAGTTTTAAGAGCCCCCTATCTAGCTCTCTCTTGAAAGTATTCAGAGAACCGGCCTCCACCGCCCTCCGAGGCAGAGAATTCCACAGACTCACCACTCTCTGTGTGAAAAAGTGTTTCCTCATCTCGGTTCTAAATGGCTTACTCCTTATTCTTAAACAGTGGTCCCTGGTTCTGGACTCCCCCAACATCGGGAACATGTTTCCTGCATCTAGCGAGTCCAAACCCTTAATAATTTTGTATGTTTCAATTAGATCCCCTCTCATCCTTCTATCCCATCGTTTAAGAAACAGTTAGACAGGTACATGGAAAAGACAGGTTTGGAGGGATCTGGACCAAACGCAGGCTGGTGGGACTAGTGTAGCTGGGACATTGTTGGCCGGTGCGGGCGAGTTGGGCCAAAGGGCCTGTTTCCGCACTGTGTGACTCTGTGACATTTTGTGTTTCGCTAGGAATCCCAGGAACCAGCTCCTCCCGTCTGCCACTGGTTCCCCAACCTCCTGACCCGCAGCCCCGGGCTGGTTCACAAGGTTCAATAGTGATAGGAGCAGAATTAGGCAATTCGGCCCATCAAGTCTACTCTGCCATTCAATCATGGCTGATCTATCTCTCCCTCCTAACCTCATACTCCTGCCTTTTCCCCATAGTCCCTGATCAGTCTGATGATGGGTCTCGACCCGAAACGTCACCCATTCCTTCTCTCCAGAGATGCTGCCTGTCCCGCATTTTGTGTCTATCTTTTCACATACAAAGTGTGACACCTGTACTAATCAAGAATCTATCTATCTCTGCCTTAAAAATACCCATTGACTCCACAGCCTTCTGTAGCAAATGAATTCCACAGATTCACCACCCTCTGACTAAAGAAATTCCTCCTCATTTCCTTCCTAAAGGAACGTCCTTTTATTCTGAGGCTGTGCCCTCTAATCCCAGACTCTCCCACTAGTGGAAACATCCTCTCCACATCCACTCTATCCAAGCCTTTCACTATTCTGTAGGTTTCAATGAGGTCCCCTCCTCATCCTTCTAAACTCCAGAGAGTACAGGCCCAGTGCTGTCAAACGCTCATCATATGTTAACCCAAACATTCCTGGTAGACAAAAATGCTGGAGAAACTCAGCGGGTGAGGCAGCATCTATAGAGCGAAGGAATAGGTGACGTTTCAGGTCGAGACCCTTCTAGAGACAGCGAGACCCTCCTTCGCTCCATAGATGCTGCATCACCCGTTGAGTTTCTCCAGCATTTCCATTTACCTCTGACTTTTCCAGCATCTGCAGTTCCTTCGTAAACTACTCATTCCCGGGATCATTCTTGTAAAACTCCTCTGGACCCTCTCCAGAGCCAGCACATCCTTCCTCAGATACGGGGCCCAAATTTTGCTCACAATTGTGCAGTTCATCAGTCAATGAAAGCACGCATGCAGGTACAGCAGGCAGTGAAGAAAGCCAATGGCATGTTGGCCTTTATAACAAGAGGAATTGAATATAGGAGCAAAGAGGTCCTTCTGCAGTTGTACAGGGCCCTAGTGAGACCACACCTGGAGCATTGTGTGCAGTTTTGGTCCCCTAATTTGAGGAAGGACATTCTTGCTATTGAGGGAGTGCAGCATCGGTTTACAAGGTTAATTCCTGGGGTGGCGGCACTGTCATATGCTGAGAGAATGGAGCAGCTGGGCTTGTACACTCTGGAGTTTAGAAGGATGAGAGGGCATCTCATTGAAACATATAAGACTGTTAGGGGTTTAGACACGCTAGAGGCAGGAAACATGTTCCCGATGTTGGGGGAGTCCAGAACCAGGGGCCACAGTTTAAGAATAAGGAGTAAGCCATTTAGAACGGAGACGAGGAAACACTTTTTCTCACAGAGAGTGGTGAGTCTGTGGAATTCTCTGCCTCAGAGGGCAGTGGAGGCAGGTTCTCTGGATACTTTCAAGAGAGAGCTAGATAGGGCTCTTAAAAATAGCGGAGTCAGGGGATATGGGGAGAAGGCAGGAACGGGGATGATCAGCCATGATCACATTGAATGGCGGTGCTGGCTCGAAGGGCCGAATGGCCTACTCCTGCACCTACTGTCTATTGTCTCACACCTTACACACTCAAGTCACACACGGTCCCCACTGGAAACCTGCCCCGGGATTGAACCAGCCACACACGGCCTTGTCCCGACCCTGCACACACTGGTGTTTTCACACAACAAGAGTTTGGACAGAACTCATCCTGCATGCCAACACTTGCTCGCAAAGAACACTTCTAAAACCAGCCGATACTCTCAGTTAGATGTTGATCTCTATCACACTCTGTTCCTCTGTACACAAAGCCCTTCAATAGATTCAGGCCAGCCACACACTCCCAGCTCTATGTTTACGAATGAACTGCAGATGCTGGAAAAATTGAAGGTAGATAAAAAATGCTGGAGAAACTCAGCGGGTGAGGCTGCATCTATGGAGCGAAGGAAATAGGTGACGTTTCGGGTCGAGACCCTTGTTCAGAAACGTCACCTATTCCTTCGCTCCATAGATGCTGCCTCACCCGCTGAGTTTCTCTAGCATTTTGTGTCTACCCAGCTCTGTGCTTCTCTCTATACAAAGCCCTTGATTACGTTCCAGCCGTTTGCTGATTCCCAGTGCAGGCACCCACCCACTCACTCTGGGATAATCCAGGAACAAGAGAAATGAGCTGGCAAACTTCCAGGAAGCAATGGCCATGGTGTATGTAGGATACACAGAGAGAGAGGAGAGAGAGAGAGCGAGAGAGAGAGAGAGAGAGAGAGAGGGAGGGGGAGGGGGAGAGAGAGAGAGAGAGAGAGTGAGAGGGGGAGACAGAGGAGAGGAGAGAGGAGAGAGAGAGACGGAGACAGAGAGACAAAGAGAGAGAGAGAGGCAGAGAGAGAGAGAGAGAGACAGGGAGGGGGAGAGACAGAGGGAGAGACAGAGGGAGAGACAGAGGGAGATGATTGTGTTTATGCATAGTATGATCTTACTGGATTGTATGCAAAACAAATTATTTCATGTTGACCAGGTAGAAACATAGACAATAGGTGCAGGAGTAGGCCATTCGTATCATGTAATACGATCATGGCTGATCATCCCCAATCAGTACCCCATTCCTGCCTTCTCCCCATATCCGATTCCGCTAGCCCTAAGAGCAAAACCTAACTCTCTCTCGAGAATGTATCCAGTGAATTGGCCTCCACTGCCTTCTGTGGCAGAGAATTCACACAGAGAGTTGTGAGTCTGTGGAATTCTCTGCCTCACAGGGCGGTAGAGGCAGTTTCTCTGGATACTTTGAAGAGAGAGCTGGATAGGGCTCTTGAAGATTGCGGAGTCTGGGGATATGGGGAGAAGGCAGGAACGGGGTACTGATTGTGGATGATCAGCCATGATCACATTGAATGGCGGTGCTGGCTCGAAGGGCCAAATGGTCTACTCCTGCGCCTATTGTCTATAGTTCTCCAACTAGTTTCACTGGCCTAATTAATTTTACTGATTGTATGCCTCCTTGGCACCTTCACCTCAGCTAACATTGATAGAGTGGAGAGTCAGACAACATGGAAGAAGCTGAATGACTGACTACTCTCAGAGAGGGGATGAGTGCTTCTAATTCAATTCCTCAAAGACTATAAGAAATCATGTATTTCACCCAGAGGTTGAAAGGTACTTGATAAATAAGATGGTGAGAAGGTAGACACAAGGAACTGCAGATGTTGGTTTACAAGAAAAAGGCACAGAGTGCTGGAGTAACTCAGCAGGTCAGGCAGTTTTTACATTTACACCAATTAACCTACAAACGTGCGCATCTTTGGAGCGTGGGAGGAAAACTGAAGATCTCGGAGAAAACCCACGCGGGCCACGGGGAGAACGTGCAAACTCCGTACAGACAGCACCCGTAGTCGGGATTGAACCCGGGTCTCTGGCGTTGCATTCGCTGTAAGGCAGCAACTCTACCGCTGCGCCACCGTGACCGCCCAAATGTAGTGGCCACAGGATCTTGGTCAGCTGGGCAAGTGGATGGAGCAAGTGGTCGATGGAGTTTAATGCAGATACTGCTAGCGATGGAGGTTATTGCATTTTGGGAAGTCAAACCACGGCAGGAACCACAGTGCATAGAAGGGCTCTGGGGAGTGTTGTAGAGCAGAGGGATCTAGGAGTACAGGCACATAGTTCCCTGAATCGCCGGGGATTGCCGGAGAAGAGCTCCGACTGCCAGCCCAGAAGCCGCGGTCTCCGGTGGCAAAGTGCCGATTCTGGCGCTCCAAGCCGCGGAGTGTGTTCGATCGTCCCGACGTCAGAGTTTGGATCATCCCGACGAGAGGGCCTGTACATCGGGCCGTCCGTAGCGGCGACTACGGAGGGTTCACGGCCCCGACCACGGGTGAACAAAGGAGGAGGACTGGCTGAACTTTGTTGCCTTCCACCACAGTGAAGAATGTTGTGGTGGATGTTTGTGTTAAATCCTATTGTGTATTGTGTGTTCTTTTTAAGTTTCGCTGCTGGCAAATTCATTTCACTGCACCTTTGGGTACATGTGACAAATAACATTGACTTTGACTTTGAAAGTTTGAGTTTCAGTTCAGTTTAATGTCATGTGTACTGAGGTACAGTGAAAAGCCTTTGTTGCGTGCTAACCAGTCAGCGGAAAGACTATACATGATTACAATCGAGCCGTCCACGTTGTCACAGGTAGAAGATGGTGTGCAAGATGCTCAATTTTCACTAGTCCCACCTGCCCACGTTTATCCCATATCCCTCTAAACTTTTCAGTAGACAACAGGTGCAGGAGTAGGCCATTTGGCCCTTCGAGCCAGCACCGCCATTCAATGTGATCATGTCTGATCATCCCCAATCAGTACACCGTTCCTGCCTTCTCCCCATATCCCCTGACTCCGCTATTTTTAAGAGCCCTATCTAGCTCTCGTTTGAAAGCATCCAGAGAACTGGCCTCCACCGCCCTCGGAGGCAGAGAATTCCACAGACACACCACTCTCTGTGAGAAAAAGTGTTTCCTCGTCTCCATTCTAAATGGCTTACCCCTTATTCTTAAACTGTGTGGCCCCTGGTTCTGGACTCCCCCAACATTGGTAACATGTTTCCTGCCTCTAGCGTGTCCAAACCCTTAATAATCTTATAAGTTTCAATAAGGTCCTTCTAAACTCCAGAGTGTACAAGCCCAGCCGCTCCATTCTCTCAGCATATGACAGTCCCGCCACCCCGGGAATCAACCTGGTGAACCTACGCTGCACTCCCTCAATAGCAACATGATGTAGTGCTGTAGATTCCATTCACCGTGAAGGTTTGACTTCACAACATGCAACATCTCTCATTTATCGGCATTAAACTCCATCAACCACGGCCTGATTGCGGAGCTGGTCAAAATTTCTTTTTATGGACGCCTCTAATACAGGAAGGATGTGGCGAGACCACATCAGATACTGTGTCCAATATTAGCCTCGTAGAAAATAGCACAGGAACTGGGCCTTTGGGCCACCATCTCCCCTTGAACCCAATGCCAAGTTCAACTGATCTCCTGTTGCCTGCCTGCCTGGCTGCACACGATGTACACAGGGACCTTGGAGTCCAAGTCCATAAAGGGCCTGTCCCACTTGGAGGAAGACAAAAATGCTGGAGAAACTCAGCGGGTGCGGCAGCATCTATGGAGCGAAGGAATAGGCGACGTTTCGGGTCGAGACCCTTCTTCAGACTCATGTGGGGGGGTGGGGGCGGGAAGAAGAAAGGAAGAGGCGGAGACAGTGGGCTGTGGGAGAGCTGGGAAGGGGAGGGGAAGGAGGGAGAAAGCAAGGACTACCTGAAATTGGAGAAGTCAATGTTCATACCGCTGGGGTGTAAACTGCCCAAGCGGAATATGAGGTGCTGCTCCTCCAATTTACGGTGGGACTCACTCTGGCCATGGAGGAGGCCCAGGACAGAAAGATCGGATTGGGAATGGGAATGGGAGGGGGAGTTGAGGTTCTGAGCCACTGGGAGATCAGGTTGGTTATTGCGATCCGAGCGGAGGCGTTGGGCGAAGCGATCGCCAAGCCTGTCCCACTTGGCGATTGTTTCGGCAACTGCCGGCATGACGTATCAGGTCACCGGAAAGTTCGCGACGTGATGGGCTGTTGACGCGCGGTGTTTTTTCAAGTGTCGCAACATTTTTTTTCGTCGCCGCTGGATTTTGAAACGTTCAAAACCTTTTGGCGACGCTGATATGGTGCCGGCAGTCGCCGAAAAAAGTGGCCAAGTGGGACAGCCCCTTAACTCCTTGAAAGTGGCAACAGACGGAGATAGAGTAGTAAATAAGGCGGTTGGTGTGCTTACTTTCATTGGTCGGGGCATTGAGTTTAAGAGCCAGGAACTCTTGATGCAGCTTTAAAAGACTGGCTTGGCCACAATAGACAATAGACAATAGGTGCAAGGAGTAGGCCATTCGGCCCTTCGAGCCAGCACCGCCATTCAATGTGATCATGGCTGATCATCCCCAATCAGTACCCCGTTCCTGCCTTCTCCCCATATCCCCTGACTCCGCTATCTTTACAAGCCCTATCCAGCTCTCTCTTGAAAGCATCCAGAGAACCGGCCTCCACCGCCCTCTGAGGCAGAGAATTCCACAGACTCACCACTCTCTGTGAGAAAAAGTGTTTCCTCGTCTCCGTTCTAAATGGCAGACATCTGATGTTCCTCCCTAAGTTTTCAACTCTTCAAGAAACCCCACTCTCCCTTTGCCCTTCTCCGAAGATTGAAACTACAGAGATACAGCGCGGAAACAGGCCCTTCGGCCCACCGAGTCCGTACCGACCAGCGATCGCCCCGTATACTAGCGCTGTCCTACTCACGCCAGGGACAATTTACAATTTTACACAATCCGATGAACCAACAAACCCGCACGTCTTTGGAGTGTGGGAGGAAACCGGAGCGCCCGGAGAAAACCCACGCAGGTCACGGGGAGAAGGTACATACTCCGTACAGACAGCACCCGTAGTCGGGTGTGGAACCCCGGGTCTCTGGCGCTGTGAGGCAGCAACTCTACCGCTGAGCCACCGTGGCTGCCCACACATACAGCTCTACATGGTATTAGTAACCCATAACCATTCCTCTTTAGAAATGTCAGCACAGCTTCCCTCTCAACAGCCGCTGCCCGACCTGCTGAGTGATTTTTCTTTCAATCCCAACCACGGAAGGCCAGCCCATGTTCAGAGCAATATCAAAGTTTAAATTAAGATGGTCACAAAATGCTGGAGTAACTCAGCGGATCAGACAGCATCTCCAGAGAGAAGGAATGGGTGACTTTCAGGGTCGAGTCGCGATAACTTAATGTGTAGGAAGGAACTGCAGATGCTGGTTTATACCGAAGATAGACGCATAAATGCTGGAGTAACTCAAAATGCAGCGGGACAGGCAGCGTCTCCGGAGAGAAGGAGTGGGTGACGTTTCGGTTCGGGACACTCAGGTCTTCAGTCTCTCGACCCGAAACGTCACCCACTCCTGCTCTCCAGAGATGCTGTCTGTCCTGCTGAGTTACTCCAGCACTTTGCATCTTTCCAGTTTAACTTGTTCTGGATCCCAACCTCGGAATTTTTGGAATTCTTCTCTCTCCTTTTTATGTCCAGCATCACAACACTCGTGACATTAAAATTAAACCATATCATAAGGTCATAGGAGCAGAATTAGGCCATTCGGCCCATCAAGTCTACTCCGCCATTCAATCATAGTTGATCTATCTCTCCCTCCTAACCCCATTCTCCTGCCTTCTCCCCATAACCTCTGACACCCGCACTAATCAAGAATCTATCTATCTCTGCCTTAAAAATTTCCATTGACTTGTGGCCTCCACAGTCTTCTGTGGCAAAACTTCCACAGATTCACCACCCTCTGACTAAATACATTTCTCCTCATCTCCTCCCTAAAAGAACATCCTTAAATTCTGAGGCTGTGACCTCTAGTCCTAGACTCTCCCACTAGTGGAAACATCCTCTCCACATCCACCCTATCCAGGCCTTTCACTATTCTGTACGTTTCAATGAGGTCCCCCCTCATTCTTCTAAACTCCAGCGAGTACAGGCCCAGTGCTGACAAACTCTCATCATAGGTTAACCCACTCATTCCTGGGATCATTCTCGTCAACTCTGTATCGAACATGGAGCTTACAGTACAAGAACAGGCCATTCGGCCCGCAGTGTCCGTGCTGAACGTGATGCCAAGTTCAACATTAATCGGGCAAATGCAGAAGCAGTGACAGAACATTGAAGAACATTCTCCCCTCTCCCCCCCCCCACCCTCTATCCAGCCCACATCACTCTCCCCCCCCCCCCATCCCCCTATCCCAGCCCACCCTCCTCACTCACTTCCTACCACCCCCTCCTCCCTGTCCCCCCCCACCTCCCCCCTCTCCTCCCACTCACTTCCCCCCCACACTTCTCTACCCTCTCTTCCATCCCCCCCCCCCCCCCCCCGCCCTCTCCCCCAACCCCCCCCCCCCCCTCCCCCAGTCTCCTACTCTACCCTCTCCCTTCCCCCCTCCCTACCCCCCCCCCCCTCACCCTCCCACCCCCCCCCCTCTCCCCCCCCCTCTCTCCCCCTCCTTGCCCATCTCCCTCTTTCTCTCTTAGCCGCCATCCTCTGTGTTCCCCCCCGAGGGGTACCCCCCCTACTCTTCCCCCCTCCCCTCCCCACCTCCCCTTCTCTCTCCCCCCCTCCCTGCCCCATTCTCTCTCCTCTCTCCCCCTCCCTCTCCCATCCTCTTTGTTCCAACATCCAGGGGTCCCTCCTACTCTTACCCCCACCTCGGACCCTCCCTCTCCCCTCCTCTCCCAGTTCTCCACTCCCTCTCCCCCTCTCCCTCTCCTCCTACTCTCCCCCTCTCTCTCCCCCTCTCTTTCTCCCCCTCTCTCTCTCTCTCCCTCTCTCCCCCTCTCTCCCCCTCTCTCTCTCCCCCTCTCTCTTCTCCCTCTTCTTCTCTCTCTTCTCTCTCCCCTCTCTCCTCTTTCTCCTCCCTCTCCCCCTCCCTCTCTCCCTCCCTCCCCCCCTCCCCCCCCTCCCCCTCTCCCCCTCTCCCCGCTCACTCTGCAAGTTGTGGACCCTGATGTCGCTGATGTGCCCGATCCGCTCCTCCCGCTGGAACCAGTCCGCCGCCCCGGCCATGGGAGCCCGTGTCCCGGCCGCCGCTGCCTCCCTGCCCGCTGCCAGCGCAGTCTCGGCGGGAGGGCGGGCGGAGCTGCCCCGGGGCGGGGACTGGGAGGGCGGGGAGGCGGGGAGGGAGGTCCCAGGGGCCGGGACACGGGCGGAGGGAGGGAGGGAGATGCCGCGCTCACAGAAACACTCACACCGTGTACACACCACACCTGCACACACCTGTAAACGCTCACACCTGCACACACCTGTAAACACTCATACCTGCACACACTCACACCGTGTACATGCCACACCTGTACACACTCACACCGTGTACACACCACACCTGTACACACTCACACCTGGACACCCCACCTGCACACACTGTACACACTAACAGAAACCCACACCGTACACACCTCACAAGTATACACACACACTGTACATCACACCTGTACATACACAGAGTATACACCATGTCTGTACACACACACACACACAGAAAACACACACTGTATAGATACACACACAGTGTACACCACACATGTACACACAGAGACAGAAAGTATACACACAGGGAAAGCACACACACAGTTTACATCGCACCTGTATACACACGGTAAACACACACACACGACATACACAAACAGTATACGCACACACACACACACACACTGTATACACGCACACAGAGAAAACACACACTGTACACCCATGCAGTAAAAAGACGCACACACACTACACGCACTGTATACACGCACACAGTACACACACACAATGTACACATGCACATTTTACACACACACTGTATACATGCACACTATTCACACACACAGTACACACACATTGTACACACACGCTATTAACACATGCAGTAAGCAGACACTGCACACACACTACACACACTGTATACACACATAGCACACACACACACAGTACACACACATTGTATACACGCATTGTACACACACAAAAACACAAACAGCATACATATGCAGTACACACATTGTACACATACACACCACATGCACACAGAAAACACAGACACACTTTGCACATATACACTGTGTACAAACTATACACACACTATATACACTGTATACACACACAGTAAGTACACACACTACACACAAACAGTACACACACACAGTATATACATTGCACGCACGCCCAGAGACACAACAGACATACACAGTACACACATACACACACATGTATTCACAGTATACACACACATATTCACAGTATACACACACGATGATACAGGCCTCAAAACAGATGCTGGTTTACAAAAAAAAGACACAAAGTGCTGGAGTAACTCAGCGGGTCAGGCAGCATCTGTGGAGAACATGGATAGGTGTAGTTTCGGCTTGAAAAATGGATCCTGACCTGAAATGTTGCCTATCCACGTTCTCCAGAGATGCTGCCTGACCCACTACGTTACTCCGGCACTAAGTGTCCAAGTCTGTCCAACCTCTCCCTGTCGCTAATGCCCTCTAACCCAGGCATCGTTCTGGTAAACCTCGTCTGCACCCTCTCCAAAGCCCCCACATCCTTCCTGTAATGGGGGTGACCAGAACTGCACACAATACTCCATTACCCCTCCCATTCCAAATCCGACCTTTCTGTCTGTGCCTCCTCCATTGTCAGAGTGAGCACCACCGGAAACTGGAGGAGCAGCACCTCATATTCCGCTTGGGCAGTCTGCATCCCGGTGGCCTGAACATTGTCTCAATTGACTTCTCCAATTTCCAGTAGCCCTTGATGTCTCCTCCCCTTCTCAGCTCTCCCTCAGCCCTCTGGCTCCTCCTCTTCCTTTCTTCTTCCCGCCTCCCCCACCCTGCATCAGTCTGAAGAAGGGTCTCGACCCGAAACGTTGCCTATTTCCTTTGCTCCATAGATGCTGCCTCACCCGCTGAGTTTCTCCAGCAATTCTGTCTACATTCGATTTTCCAGCATCTGCAGTTCCTTCTTGAACAATACTCCAAATGCTGCCCCACCAAAGTCCTATAAAGCTGCATGGTGCCTCACTGCCTCTTGCACTCAATACCCAGACTGATGAAGTCAAGCGTAGCGTACACCTTTGTTACTACTCTATCTGCTTGTGTTGCCACTTGGAGGGGGCTGTGGACCTGCACCCCAAGACCCCTGTGTTCATCAATGCTGTGATTTATACCTAGTTTAGTTCATTGTCACCTATACTGGGGTACAGTGAAAAGCTTTGCTTGCGTGCTTTCCAATCCAGTGTTGCTATTGTTACCTGACCTCAAGGTTCAAATGTTCAAATTTATTTGTTGCATGCACCATTGGGCATTGTATTCACTGGAGTTTAGAAGGATGAGGGGGGTATCTTATAGAAACATTTAAAATTATAAAAGGACTGGACAAGCTAGATGCAGGAAAAATGTTCCCAATGTTGGGCGAGTCCTGAACCAGGGGCCACAGTCTTAGAATAAAGGGGAGGTCCTTTAAGACTGAGGTGAGAAAAAACCTTTTTCACCCAGAGAGTTGTGAATTTGTGGAATTCCCTGCCACAGAGGGCAGTGGAGGCCAAGTCACTGGATGGATTTAAGAGAGAGTTAGATAGAGCTCTAGGGGCTAGTGGAATCAAGGGATATGGGGAGAAGTCAGGCACGAGTTATTGATAGGGGATGATCAGCCATGATCACAATGAATGGCGGTGCTGGCTCGAAGGGCCGAATGGCCTCCTCCTGCACCTATTTTCTATGTTTCTATGTTTCTATGTTTCTATACAGTAGGCAGTGAAATGTAATTTATCATGCAGCATTACAATTAATAAAAGGACACAATACACAACATAATTCAACACAGACATCCACCTCCATGGGTCAAAAGAGAACAAATAACATGATAGTTTTATTTCTGCAGGTATTAAATCGCTGGTAGAAATGTTCAAACTCTAAAATGTTAAAGTGTAAGTAAAGAAGGGTCTCGGCCCGAAACGTTGCCTATTTCCTTCGCTCCATAGATGCTGCCGCACCCGCTGAGTTTCTCCAGCACTTTTGTCTACCTTCGATTCTCCAGCATCTGCAGTTCCTTCTGAAACAAAGTGTAACGTATATTACTTTTACTTTGTTCCATTCTCTTTGCCCCAACAACTCTCACCAACTTCTACAGATGCGCCGTAGAGAGCATTTTATCGGGATGCATCACAGCTTGGTTTGGGAACAGCTCCATCCAAGACCGGAAGGAATTGCAGAGAATTGTGGACGCAGCCCAGACCATCACACAACCCAACCTCCCTTCCATCAACTCCATCTACACCTCACGTTGCCTCGGCAAGGCCAGCAGCATAATCAAGGACCAGTCTCACTCCGGCCACTCCCTCTTCACCCCTCTCCCATCGGGCAAGAGGTACAGAAGTGTGAAAACGCACACCTCCAGATTCAAGGACAGTTTCTTCCCAGCTGTTATCAGGCAACTGAATCATCCAACCACAACCAGAGAGCAGTGCTGAACTACTATCTACCTCATATGTGACCCTCGGACTATCCTTGATCGGACTTTGCTGGCTTTACCTTGCACTAAACGTTATTTCCTTATCCTGTATCTGTTCACTGTGAATGGCTCGATTGTAATCATGTATTGTCTTTCCGCTGACTGGTTAGCACGTAACAGCAAGCTTTACACTGTCATAAGGTCATGAGTGATAGGAGTAGAATTAGGCCATTCGGCCCATCAAGTCTACTCTGCCATTCACTCACGGCTGATCTATCTCTCCCGCTCAACCCCATTCTCATGCCTTCTCCCCATAACCTCTGACACCCGTACTAATCAAAAATGTATCTATCTCTGTCTTAAATATATCCACGAACTTGGCCTCCATAGCCTTCTGTGGCAAAGAAATCCACAGATTCACCACCCTCCGACTAAAGACATTTCTCCTCATCTCCTTCCTAAAAGAACGTCCTTTAATTCTGAGGCTGCGCCCTCTGGTCCTAGACACTCCCACTAGTGGAAACATCCTCTCCACATCCATTCTATCCAAGCCTTTCACTGTTCTGTAAGTTTCAATTGGGTCCCCCCTCAATCTTCTCACATCCAGCGAGTACAGGCCCAGTGCTGTCGAACGCTCATCATAGGTTAGCCCACTCATTCCTGTTATTATTCTAGTAAACTCTCTATGTAAACCTCCAGTCGGAGACTCTCCCACTGAACCTCGGTTGGTAAACGTGAACATGAACTGAACTAAATTTCATTTCCCTTTATCTCAATTTCCTTCTCAGAAGCTGAATTAATTTCCACCCTTCTATTTCCTGCTTCATCATTTGTGTACGAGCGTGTAATTCTCATTACTTAAGGACTGGGATATCAAGTGCTGCCTTTCGCTCAATGTTCTACACGTCCGCTTTCCAAAAGGGACTTTCAGCAAATGACAGCGTTTTTCTTCCTGGGGAAAGAGTGAGGAGAACTCCTGAGGTCGGGATCGAACCGGGGTCTCTGGCGCCGTGGGGCAGCATAGAAACATAGAAAAAAGAGGTGCAGGAGTAGGCCACTCGGCCCCCTTGAGCCAGCACCGCCATTCAATGTGATCATGGCCGATCCTCTAATATCAGTACCCCGTTCCTGCCTTCTCCCCATATCCCTTGATTTTGTTAGCCCTAAAGAGCTAACTCTTTACCCCCTAAGTCACTAAAGCTCGACCCGCTGTCCAACTGTGCTGCATTCCAGTGACTCAGACTGGTCATGAGTTCAAAAAGATACAGACCAGGGGAGAATAAGTGTTCGGCACGGACTAGAAGGGCCGATTTGGCCTGTTTCCGTGCTGTAATTGTTATATGGTTATACAGGTGCACAACCTTTTATCCGAAAGCCTTGGGACCAGACACTTTTCGTAATTCAGAATTTGTCGGTCTTGGGAATGGAAATTTTTTAGCGTAGACTTTAATGGCTGGTTCAGTGGTAGAGTGCTCGGCTCATATCCGCAAGGTCGCGAGTTTGCGCCTTGATCCAGGCAGTTACTCGGTCGTGAGTTTGAGTCTTCAATGTCGTTTTTTCTTGCAGAATAAATGTTTGTATGAAATGCAGTGTAGGAGAGGTGTACTGACTGTGTGGGCAGAACTTTGGAAGTGATTGCCCACCAGTCTCAAAAGCCGCTGTGTCTCCCTGTCCCTGGGATAGCAGGGGGCGATCAAACAGCACAATACCCCCCTCCCCCTCCAACTCCAGAGGAATCCACTCCCCGATGGGCCGCTACGGCGACAAGTGGCAGAGCTGCGCCACCCCAAGAACACCTTGCACACCATCAGCTTCTGCCCCTACGTGTTCCTCTGGAGTTGGAGCGGGGCTGGGCTGGAGTTGCTGCTGGCTGTGGGTCTCTGGGATCTCCGTGCTTGCAGTGGGCCTGGGGGTCGCTGTCCCGTTGGTCCTGACGTCTCCGGCCACCCCCCTGGACTGGAGCTGAGACTGGGAACTGTACCGCCCTTGCCCCCTCCCTCTGCAACTGCAAACAACCCCACTCTCCTGCAAGGGCGGTACAGTTCCCGGAGGATGGCAGGTGGCCGGAGACGTCAGGACCAACAGGAACCCGCTCCCCGATGGGCCCCTACGACGCCCCGAGCTGCGCCCCGTCATCCGCAACCCAGGTTCCTCTGTAGTTGGAGCGGGGCTGGGCTGGACTGCTGTTGGCTGTGGGTCTCTGGGTTCTCCGTGCTTGCGGTGGGCCTGGTGGTCGACGTCCAATTGGTCCTGACGTCTCCGGTGACTGCACTGACCTGCTGGCAGCCATCGCCGACTTGAAGACAGTGCAAAGCCCCCGCGCCGGTGCGATGAGCGGGGAGCTGGAGAGGGGAGGGAAGGGGTCACACACATGGCCGGGGAGCAGAGGGGTGTAGGTGGGGTGAAACTGAAGGGAGCGACAATCTGCTGCTGCCTACACTGTGTATCGTGTCTACCGTGGGAACTTTTTAACTTAGCGGGCAGGCAGCAGCAGATTGTCAATTATTAACCCTCCCGCGCAATATACCCTCACCTTCTCTTTTATGAATGGGGATTTAGTTCCCCTTTCTTCCAGGACCGACCGGAGGTTCCGCTGTCACCCTGCGGGCCGCCCTCGGTGAACGTCCTGTCTCCCTGTCCCTGGAATAGTAGGGGGCGATCAAACAGCACAATACCCCCCTCCCCCTCCAACTCCAGAGGAATCCGCTCCCCGATGGTCTGCTACGGCGACGTGGCAGTTCGCCCACAGCCCGAGCTGCGCCACCCCAAGAACAAGATGTTATTCTTGCACACCATCAGCTTCTGCCCATACGGGGAGCGTGTTCTTCTGGAGTTGGAACGGGGCTGGGCTGGAGTTGCTGATCTGGGATCTCCGTGCTTGCAGTGGGCCTGGGGGTCGGTGTTCCGTTGGTCCTGACGTCTCCGGTGACTGGCACTGTGCTGCTAGCATCGCGACGTGAAGACAGTACAAAGCCCCCGCGCCGGTGCAATGAGCGGGGAGCTGGAGAGGGGAGGGAAGGGGTCACACACATGGCCGGGAAGCAGAGGGGTGTAGGTGGGGTGAAACTGAAGGGAGCGACAATCTACTGCTGCCTGCACGCTGTTAAAAAGTTCCCACGCAAGACTCACGATACACTGTGTATCGTGAGTCTAGCTGGCAGGTAGCAGCATATTGTCAATTATTAACCCTCCCGCGCAATATACCCTCATCTTCTCTTTTATGAATGGGGATTTAGTTCCCCTTTCTTCAAGGACCGACCGGAGGTTCCGCTGTCACCTCTGCGGGCCGCCCTCGGTGAACGTTTTCAAGGACCTTTCTTCAAGGACCGAAAAAATATCGCTATTCGGAGGTTTTCGTTATTTGGATCGTCGGATAAAAGGTTGTGCACCTGTATTATATGGAGTGCTGGAGTAACTCAGCGGGTCAGGCAGCATCTGTGAAGGACACGGATAGGTGACATTTCGGGTTGGGACCCTTCTTCAGACAGTCTCTGAACGCTGGTTTCATGGGGGTAATTTTCTGGTGTTAAAGAGTTAATTTTCGTTTTGCAGTAACCAAGGAAATGAGAGAGACTGCTTACATCTGGTGCACAGAGAACGTGGGACTGCCCGGCAGCATCACCCTCACATGTTTAACACTGCCTGCTCACCACACACACACACACACACACACGCACGCACGCACGCACGCACGCACGCACGCACGCACGCACGCACGCACGCACACACACACACACACACACTATCCCGTCTACGGGTGCTGTCTGTACGGAGTTTGTACGTTCTCCCCATGGCCTATGTGGGTTTTCTCCGAGATCTTCTGTTTCCTCCCACACTCCAAAGACGTACTGGTTATTTTGAGATACAGTGCGGAAACAGGCCCTTCGGCCCACCGGGTCCGCGCCGACCAGCGATCCCCGCACATTAACACTAGCCTACACGCACTACATTTACCCAGCCAATTGACCTTCAAACCGGTACGTCTTTGGAGTGTGCGAGGAAAGCGGACCACCCGGAGAAAACCCACGCAGATCACGGGGAGAACGTGCAAACTCTGTACAGACAGCACCCGTAGTTGGGATCAAACCCAGGTCTTTAGAACAGAGACGAGGAAACACTTTTTCTGTGGAATTCTCTGCATCAGAGGGCAGTGGAGGCAGGTTCTCTGGATACTTTCAAGAGAGAGCTAGATTGGGCTCTTAAAGATAGCGGAGTCAGGGGATATGGGGACAAGGCAGGAATGGGGTACTGATTGGGGATGATCAGCCATGATCACATTGAATGGCGGTGCTGGCTCGAAGGGCCGAATGGCCTACTCCTGCACCTATTGTCTATTGTCTATTGTTAATAGGTTTGGTATAAATGTAAAACTGTCCCTAGTGTGTGTCGGGTTGTGTTAGTGTGCGGGGATCGCTGGTCGGCACGGACTCGGTGGGCCGAAGGGCCTGTTTCCCACGCTGTATCTTTTATCTCTAAACACAACTAAATGAATGAAAGCAGCGTGTAAGTAAGTAAGTAAGTTTATTGGCCAAGTATTCACATACAAGGAATTTGCCTTGGTGCTCCGCCCACAAGGAACAACATGACATACAGTGACAGTTACGAATGACTCAGAAACACTAAACATTCATAATAATAAGTGTCTGGTGTGGATCGGATGACAGCTTGATGGAGCATATCAGTAATGATGGTGATTACAATATCAATGAGGATGGCACTGGTCATTTCTTTGTGACGTACAGACTGAGACAAGGGCCAGTCTTACTTCCTGTCTGAAGAAGGATTTCAGCCCGAAACAAAAGTGATGACAGTAGATGGCAAACAGGAGAGCAAGTTTTCCTTACTCATTTAGTTTAGTTTAGAGATACAACTGGGCAACAGACCCTTCGGCCCACCACGTCCGCACCACCCAGCAATCTACACACGTTATGTTTTCAAGAGAGAATGGGATATAGCTCTTAGGCCTAATGGAATCAAGGAATATGGGGAAAAAGCAGGAACGGGGCACTGATTTTGGATGATCAGCCATGATCATATTGAATGGCGGTGCTGGTTCGAAGGGCCAATGGCCTATTATATATATATATATATGTTGCCTATTTCCTTTGCTCCATAGATGCTGCCTCACCCGCTGAGTTTCTCCAGCATTCTTGTCTACCAGTCTTACTTCCTGTCAGATACGCTGTCGTTACTGGATGGGTCATCGACCCACGTCTCTGCCGCTTTTCTATGGCATCCCTTTTACAAATTGCACGCAGTTCTGGTTCCCTGTTGCGGCAAGGAAGTGGAACATTGGAGGAGGCGTAGACGAATTTTACCACGATGCTGCCTGGATCAGGAGGCATTAGCTCTTAGGAGGGTCTCGACCCGAAACGTCACCCATTCCTTCTCTCCAGAGATGCTGCCTGGTCCCGCTGAGTTACTCCAGCGTTTTGTGTCTATCTTTGGTGTAAACCGATAGAACCGATGATCGGCCCATGAGAAGGAGGGGTGGTGGTGGTGTCGGCGGTAAGCGAAGGCACGAAGGTCGGACAGCTGGCCGGGCTGCCGACCGACCGACGGGGCCACGGGCGAGGTGCTGCTGCTGCACTCCATGGGCTGCACTACGTCAGGACAGTTGGCAACACTATGTGTGGGTGAAGATTTTTACACAGAGGGTGGTGGGTGCCTGGAACGCGCTGCCAGGGGTGGTGGTGGAGGCAGATACCATAGTGGTGTTTAAGAGGCTTTTACATATGCAGGGAATGGAGGGATATGGATCACATGCAGGCAGAGGAGATTAGTTGAACTTGGCATCATGTTCCTCACGGGCATTGCGGGCTGAAGGGCCTGTTCCTGGGCTGGACTGTTCTGTGTTAAGGGGGAAATCTTTTAGGACCGAGATGAGAATTTTTTTTTCACACAGAGAGTGGTGAATCTGTGGAATTCTCTGTCACAGAAGGTAGTTGAGGTCAGTTCATTGGCTATATTTAAGAGGGAGTTAGATGTGGCCCTTGTGGCTAAAGGGATCAGGGGGTATTGAGAAAAGGCAGGTACAGGATACAGAGTTGGATGATCAGCCACGATCATACTGAATGGCGGTGCAGACTCGAAGGGCCGAATGGCCTACTCCTGCACCTATTGTCTATGTTCCTATGTGTTCGATGATAAACATGAGACTTTCTCCCTTCATTATTGTGTGGACTTAGCCAGGAACTAGCTGAGGAATGTTGATGATGATGTGGGCTCACAAACATCTGCCCACGCACAGTGAAGTGTGGCACAATGATCCACCGTGTGAAGGACCTTGTCTGATTATCCTAGATTTGTCAGAATCATATCGGTTTTCGCAACGAATCTGGCAGTAATTGCGTTATAATATGCATGGTGGGAATGTGGAACAAGTTCAGTTCAGTTTCAGTTTAGTTCATTGTCACGTGCACTGATGTACAGTGTTTGTTGCGTGCTATCCAGTCAGCAGAAAGACTACATGATTACAATCTCCCCTTACAGATACACGATAAGGGGAAAATATGTGAATGCAGATAGTCAGCTGGGAAATTTGCACGTCACAAAAGCAAATGAAATAAATTCCATTCGGCCCCATACCTGCTATCTCTTAGGCCCCCCCTTCAGTCATGGCTGACCATGGGTGTCTCCAGGGTTGGAGGACGCCTGTGCGTGACTTTGTTTAACGTGGGGAGACTGGTGCACAGACAGCCACGCCACGGTCCTTGACAGATCTGGGTCAGGATCCAGTGACATGGAGTCCAAGACGACCGGAGACCCTTTTCTGCTGCAGTTTTCATCCGCCTTCCCAGCCGTTGTGACGCTCCACTAAGGTCAGCCATCGTCCTCCGCCTGTTCCACCGTTGAGGTCTTGGTTGGATTGCTCTTCGTCAGGGACCTCCTCCTTGACCTTACCGCCGTGGGTGGCCCTACCAGGAGCATAGCTCCAGACGGCATCGATCTCAGGATCTCAGGACCACACAAGCTTCTCCACCACGACAAGGTGACAATCCACGGAGACCTGCTATCTCGACCGGTAAGATCATTGTGCGATCTGTTCCATAACACCACTTCAAGTCCAGGCGACTTTAGTTTAGTTTAGATATTAGTTTAATTTAGAGATACGGCATGAAAACAGGCCCTTCGGCCCATCGAGTCCGCGCCGACCAGCGAATCCCCACACACTAACACTATCCGACACACACTCGGGACAATTTACAATCATACCAAGCCGATTAAGCTACAAACCTGTACATCTTTGGAGTGTGGGAGGAAACCGGAGCGCCTGGAGAAAAAACCCACGCCGGTCACAGGGCGAACGTTCAAACTCCGTACAGACAGCGCCCGTAGTCGGGATCGAACCCGGTCCCCTGGCGTTGTGAGGCAGCAACTCTACCGCTGTGCTACCTAGAGGAGTGTAGGGACATGGTGCCTACAGTGAGGAACTCCTATGGTGTACAAGGACCCTATAGGTTGTGTGTCACTCTGCTCTGGTGTAGCCTTTCATTTGGGAAACTTAGAACATAGAACAGTACAGCACAGGAACAGGCCCTTCGGCCCACAATGTCTGTGCTGAACACGATGCCAAGACCAACTATTATCTGCCTGCACGTGATCCATATCCCTCCATTCTCTGCATATCCATGTGCCTATCCAAATGCCTCTTAAACATCACTATTGTATCTGCCTCCACCACCACCCCCGGCAGTGCGTTCCACCATCTGTGTAAAAACAAACTTATAGACAATAGACAATAGGTGCAGGAGAAGGCCATTCGGCCCTTCGAGCCAGCACCGCCATTCAATGTGATCATGGCTGATCATCCCCAATCAGTACCCCGTTCCTGCCTTCTCCCCATATCCCCTGACTCCGCTATCATTACGAGCCCTATCTAGCTCTCTCTTGAAAGCATCCAGAGAACCGGCCTCCACCGCCCTCTGAGGCAGAGAATTCCACAGACTCACCACTCTCTGTGTGAGAAAAAGTGTTTCATCCTCTCCTTGATCTCCTTTAAACTTTGCCCCAAGTCTATTGTCTATTGTCTATTGTCTATTGTCCATTCACCACCCTGTCTACCTGTATAGCCACAGATACGGAGCCCTCGACACCTCAAGGTCTCTGTCCTGCAATATCTTACATCCATCTTGGACCCAGCTGGAGTTAGCAACGATCACAGAACGCAAAAGTGGCCACTGTCGGCCAGAAAATTTGACATCGTGCTGAGAAAAGCGCTGACATTCCGGTTCAATCCTCCACACTCCACATTTGTCACAGACTCTAATAAATAACTCCCTTTCATAAGCAGAAGTGTAAGTGCCTTCAAGGCTGACCCTACCCACAAAGAGAAAGATTCGCCACTTGTTAGAGAGTACATTCACTCAAGCTGGGCTCCCTCTCTCTCTCTGCCTAGATCTCTCTCCCTTGATTAAGTTTCATGCTGGATTGAATGGGGAAGGCGAGGTCAAATATTTGCCATGATTCCCACACAAATCAACTATTAATATTCTGTTCCTCTGCTGCCGCCAACGATTCTGAAATGGAAACCAGCTCGGAGGAACAGAAGGCAGATGCAGTGTGGAGAATCTGGAGCTGAAGCAAACTGTGGGGGTGGGATCACACTGAAGGAACTTATGTTTAACCAGTTAGCTGCACAGAATTCAGAAAATTCACATCTCCAAGTGGCAATGATAGACAATAGACAATAGGTGCTGGAGTCGGCCATTCGGCCCTTCAATGTGATCATGGCTGATCATCCACAATCAGTACCCCGTTCCTGCCTTCTCCCCATATCCCTTAACCCCGCTATCTTTAAGAGCCCTATCTAGCTCTCTCCCTCTCACAGACTCACAACTCTCTGGGTGAAAAAGGTTTGTCATCATTTCCGTTCTAAACGGCTTACTCCTTATTCTTAAACTGCGGCCCCTGGTTCTAGACTCCCCCAACATCGGGAACATGTTTCCTGCCTCTAGCTTGTCCAAGCCCTTAATAATCTTATATGTTTCAATAAGATATCCTCTCATCCTTCTAAACTCCAGAGTGTACAAGCCCAGCCGCTCCATTCTCTCAGCATATGACAGTCCCGCCATCCCGGGAATTAACCTTGTGAACCTACGCTGCACTCCCTCAATAGCAAGAATGTCCTTCCTCAAATTAGGGGACCATAACTGCACACAATACTCCAGGTGAGGTCTCACTAGGGCCCTGTACAACTGCAGAAGGACCACTTTGCTCCTATACTCAACTCCTCTTGTTATGAAGACCAACATGCCATTCGCTTTCTTCACTGCCTGCTGCACCTGCGTGCTTATTTTCAGTGACTGATGAACAAGGACCCCCTAGATCTCATTGTACTTCCCCTTTTCCCAACTTGACACCATTCAAATAATAATCTGCCTTCCAGTTTTTGCCACCAAAGTGGATAACCTCACATTTACCCACATTAAACTGCATCTGCCATGCATCTGCCCACTCACCCAACCTGTCCAAGCCACCCTGCAACCTCGTAGCATCCTCCTCACAGTTCACACTGTCACCCAACTTTGTGTCATCTGCAAATTTGCTAATTTAATCCCTTCATTTAAATCATTAATGTATGTTGTAAATAGCTGCGGTCCCAACACCGAGCCTTGCGGTACCCCACTTGTCGCTGGTGTAGACTCGCACATTACAAATAGAGTTCTGGTCCAGGTGTTATCAGGCAACTGAACCATCCTACCATAACTGGAGAGAAGTCCAAGCATCTACCTCATCGGTGACCCTCGGACTATCTTTGATCGGACTTTACTGGCTTTACCTTGCGCTAAATGTTATTCCCTTTATCCTGTATCCCTACACTGTGGGCGGCTCGATGGGAATCGTGTGTTGTCTTTCCGCTGGCTGGCCCACGTGACAATAGACTAAACGGAACTGAAAACTGAACTGCTTAAGAAGGAACTGCAGATGCTGGAAAATCGAAGGTAGACAAAAATGCTGGAGAAACTCAGCGGGTGCGGCAGCATCTATGGAGCGAAGGAATCCTTCACTCCATAGATGCTGCCTCACCCGCTGAGTTTCTCCAACATTTTTGTCTACCTGCAAACTGAACTGCGTTTGTTTTCTTGTACTCCCCACCTGAGCTTTGCCTGTTTATTGGTTGTCACCTGGGTCCCAGGTACACCTGAGGTTTACACCAGGCATTCACTGGAGATCTGATCGTGAGGGGGGAAAGAACCGTACATCGATGGAAAAAGTGTAACCATCCAACCTGATGTTCCTTTGAATCAGCGGGCACAGCCGGTTCGATTCCAGGCTCTGCAATCCCCACGGCTCAGTGGTAGAATATATAAGGAAGGTTCCTAGTGTTCATAAGGTCATAAGTGACAGGAACAGAATTCGACCATTCGGCCCATCAAGTCTACTCCACCATTTATAACAAGATGAATCGAATATAGGAGCAAAGAGGTCCTTCTGTAGTTGTACAGGGCCCTAGTGAGACCACACCTGGAGTATTGTGTGCAGTTTTGGTCCCCTAACTTGAGGAAGGACATTCTTGCTATTGCGGGAGTGCAGCGTAGGTTTACGAGGTTAATTCCCGGGATGGCGGGACTGTCATATGCTGAGAGAATGGAGCAGCTGGGCTTGTACACTCTGGAATTTAGAAGGATGAGAGGGTATCTCATGGAAACATATAAGATTGTTAAGGGTTTGGACACACTAGAGGCAGGAAACATGTTCCTGATGTTGGGGGAGACCAGAACCAGGGGTCACAGTTTAAGAATAAGGCCATTTAGAACGGAGACGAGGGAACACTTTTTTTTACAGAGAGTGGTGGGTCTGTGGAATTCTCTGCCTCAGAGGGCGATGGAGGCAGGTTCTCTGGATGCTTTCAAGAGAGAGCTAGATAGGGCTCTTAAAAATAGTGGAGTCAGGGGATATGGGGAGAAGGCAGGAACGGGGTATTGATTGTGGATGAATTGAATGGCGGTGCTGGCTCGAAGGGCCGAATGGCCTACTCCTGCACCTATTGTCTATTGTCTATTGCCATTCAATCAATCATGGCTGATCTATCTCTCCCTCCTAACCCCATTCTCCTGCCTTCTCCCCATAGTCCTGACGCCCGTACTAATCAAGAATCGATCTATCTATCTCTGCCTTAAAGATATCCATTGATTTGACTTAGGAAAGAACTGCAGATGCTGGTTGAAACAAAAAAAGATAGACACAAAATGCTGGAGTAACTCAGCGGGACAGGCAGCATCTCTGGAGAAAAGGAATAAGGTCATAAAGAATATTAGAATTAGGCCATTCGGCCCATCAAGTCTACTCCGCCATTTAATCATGGCTGTTCTATCTCTACCCCCTAACTCCATTCTCCTGCCTTCTCCCCATAACCCCTCTTAAGTCTGAAGAAGGGTCTCGACCCGAAAAGTCACCCATTCCTTCTCTCCAGAGATGCTGCCTGGCCCGCTGAGTTACTCCAGCATTTTGTGTCTATCTTCCTTTGAATTGGCCTCCCCAGCCTTCTGTGGCACTGAGTAACAAATATTCACCACCCTCTGGATAAATACATTCCTCCTCATCTTCTTAAAGGTACATCCTTATACTCATTGAAACTTATAGAATAGTGATAGGCTTGGATAGAGTGGATGTGGAGAGGATATTTCCACTAGTGGGAGAGTCTAGGAATAGAGGTCACAGCCTCAGAATTAAAGAACATTCGTTTAGGAAGGAGATGAGCAGAAATGTCTTCAGTCAGAGGGTGGTGAATCTGTGGAATGCTTTGCCACAGATGGCTGTTGAGGCCAAGTCAGTGGATATATTTAAGGCAGAGATAGAGCGATTCTTGATTAGTACGAGTGTCAGAGGTTATGGGGAGTAGGCAGGGTTAGAGGGAGAGATTGGTCAGCCATGATTGAATGTTGGAGCAGACTTGATGGGCCGAATGGCCTAATTCTACTCCTATCACTTATGTCCTTACTCTGAGGCTGTGACCTCTGGTCCTAGACTCTCCCACTAGTGGCAATATCCTCTCCACATCCACTCTATCCTGGCCTATTCGGTAAGTTTCGATCAGGTTCCTCCCTCATTCAGAGTCTGTCTGTAAATGTGTGATCTCAGTTGCCTGACTAACTGTGGCAATCCCCTCTGGGCTGAGGAGGAGGAAGCCATCCGTCTCAAAAACAAAATGAATGCTCAGACAGTCGATGTTATTTTTGATGAGAAATTAAAATGACATTGCCGGGCGGTTTGCGGCAATTCTCTGCCAGTTTCGGTGAGAGAAACTGCTTCAGACTGTTTGAATGTCGGGGTGTGGGGGAGGGGGGACAGAAAGGTGGAAGAGAGGAGGGGCAGGACAAAGCCTGGCTGAGTGATAGGTTGATACAGGTGAGGGAGCTATCTCCCCCCCCATCTGCACCCCCTCCCCCCATCCTCCCACATCTCCCCCTCCCACACATCTCCCCCTCCCCCCCCTCCCCCCCTCTCCCCTCCCCACCTCTCCCCCCCCTCCCCACATCTCCCCCCCTCCTCTCCCCCCCCCCTCTCCCTCCCACTACTCCCCGTCCCACATCTCCCCCTCCCTCCTCCCCCCCCTCTCCCCCCTCCCCCCCCTCCCCCCCCTCTCCCCCCCCCCCCCCCCTCCCCCCTCCCCCCCCCCCCCCCCCCCTCCCCCTCCCCCCCCCCCTCCCCCCTCCCCCTCCCCCCCCCCCCCTCACCCCCCCCCCCCCCCCCTCCCCCTCCCCCTCCCCCCCCCCCCCCCCCCCCCCCCCCCCCCCCCCCCCTCCCCCCCCCCCCCCCCCCCCCCCCCCCCCCCCCCCCCCCCCCCTTCCCCCCCCCCCCTCCCCCCCCCCCCTCCCCCCCTCCCCCCCAATCTCCCCCTCCCCCCCACATCTTCTCCCCTCCTCTTCCCCCCTCCCCCTCCCCCAAACTCCCCCCCCCCCCCTATCTCCCCCCTCCTCCCCTCCCCTCCCCCATCCCCCACCCCCCTCCCCTCCCCCCATCCCCCCCCCCTCCCCCCCCCCCCATCCAGTCGGTCTGAAGATAGGTCCCTACCCAAAACATCACCTATTCATGTTCTCCAGAGATGTTGCCTGTCCCACTGAGTTACCCTGGCCACTCCTCTCTTCTCCCCTCTCCCATCTGTCACGGTGGCAGAGTTGCTGCCTTACAGCAAATGCAGCGCCGGAGACCCAGGTTCCATCCCGACCACGGGTGCTGTCTGCATGGAGTTTGCACGTTCTCCCCCCGTGACCTGCGTGGGTTTCCTCCGAGATCTTCGGTTTCCTCCCACACTTCAAAGACGTGCAGGTTTGGAGGTTAATTGGCTTGGTAAATGTAAAAATTGTCCCTAGTGTGTGTAGGATAGTGTTAGTGTGCGGGGATCGCTGGTCGGCGTGGATCCGGTGGGCCGAAGGGACTGTTTCCGCGCAGTGTCAAGCAGCCATTCCAGACACTCCAAGCCGCTGAAGAATGTTCTCCCGACACCGGAACTCCATCACCCGGTGAGAGGGCCTGTAGCATCGGGCCACCGTCGCGGCGACTGTGGAGGCCTCAAATAGGCCCCGACCACGGGTGAACAAGGGGATGAGGACTGGACTTTGCTGCCTTCCCTCCCAGTGGGAACCATTGTGGGGGGATGTTTTTATGTTTATTGTTAAATTCTTCTTTAATGTTGTGTTTTATTTTTATTGGTGTGCTGCAATGGCAACTTAATTTCACTCCACCAATTGGTGTACGTGACAATAAATGTCCTTTGTCCACTAAACGTTATTCCCTTATCATGTATCTGTACACTGTAAATGGCTCGATTGTAATCATGTATTGTCTTTCCACTGACTGGTTAGCAGGCAACAAAAACTTTTCACTGTACCTCGATACACGTGACAATAAACTGAACTGAGCTACGCCAGAACAGGGCAGCACGGTGGCGCAGCGGTAGAGTTGCTGCCTCACAGCGCCAGAGACCCAGGTTCGATCCTGACTACGGGTGCTGTCTGTACGGAGTTTGTACGTTCTCCCCGTGACCTGCGTGGGTTTTCTCCGGGTACTCCGGTTTCCTCCCACACTCCAAAGACGTACAGGTTTGTAGGTTAATTGGCTTGGTATAAATGTAAATTGTCCCTAGAGTGTGTAGGATAATGCTAGTGTGCGGGGGTCGCTGGTCGGCGTGGACTCGGTGGGCCAAAGGGCCTATTTCCGCGAAGGAACTGCAGATGCTGGAAAAATCGAAGGTAGACAAAAATGCTGGAGCAACTCAGCGGGTGAGGCAGCATCTATGGAAACGAAGGAATAGGTGACGTTTCGGATCATCTTAACCCTGAACCATCAGAGATTTGTTCATCAAAAGTATCTTGTCTGACACCCTTTAGACTTCATTTTAGACTTTAGTGATACAGTGCGGAAACGGGCCCTTCGGCCCACCGAGTCCGTGCCGACCAGCGATCACTTACTTACTTACTTAATCTAAACACTATGCGTCCACTCTGGTACCACCTTCCCCACGAGTCCAGTGAGATGAGCTCCTGTTCATGAAGACAAATAAATTTGACTAACTGTCACCCCCACGCCCCAAGAATAAATAACACAAGTGAGTCATTCGACAATGCTGACTGCTCATGTGATTCGGTGGCCCAGCCTGCCTTCACTCGACAAGAGCTGCATATTTTTGTCCATATTGAGTTTACATTTTGTTTCAAGTCATCAGGGCTGCTGGAGGAAGCTGGCCGTTCATTGCCCAACCCAGCTTTGGATCAAGAAACACACACAGATCCTCTGTGATGGGATCAAATTGAACGGAAGAAAGTGTTCCGACTCCAGCTATTAAGACGGAACATTCCACAAACACTGCCGTGAAAAACTTGGACTGTTTTCTCTGGAACTTCAGAAGTTTAGTTTTAGTTAAACATAGAAACATAGAAACATAGAAAATCGGTGCAGGAGCAGGCCATTCGGCCCTTCGAGCCAGCACCGCCGTTCAATGTGATCATGACTGATCATCTAGATTCAGTGCCCCGCTCCTGCCTTCTCCCATTATCCACTGACTCCGCTATCTTTAAGAGCTCTATCTAACTCTCTCTCTAAGAGCTCTCTCTAACTCTCTGGAAAGCATCCAGGGAATTGGCCTCCACTGCCCTCTGAGGCAGAGAATTACATAGAAACATAGGTGCCGAAGTAAATAAAATGACATAGACAATAGGTGCAGGAGGAGGCCATTCGGCCCTTCGAGCCAGCACCACCATTCACTGTGATCATGGCTGATCAACCCGAATCAGTACCCCGTTCCTGCCTTCTCCCCACATCCCTTGATTCCATTAGCCCTGAGAGCTAAATCTATTCTGTGGAATTCTGTGGAATTCTCTGCCTCAGAGGGCGGTGGAGGTTGGTTCTCTGGATTCTTTCAAGAGAGAGCTGGATAGGGCTCTTAAAAATAGCGGAGTCAGGGGATATGGGGAGAAGGCAGGAACTGATTGGGGATGATCAGCCATGATCATATTAAATGGCGCTGCAGGCTCGATGGGCCGAATGGCCTACTCCTGCGCCTATTGTCTATTGTCTAACTCTCTCTTGAATACATCCAGTGAATTGGCCAGTTTAGAGATTACTTTATAGATACAGCGAGGAAACAGGCCCTTCGGCCCACCGAGTCAAACTTGGGCAGGTGGGACTAGCATAGATGGGGCATCTTGGTTGGCATGGGTAAGTTGGGCCGAAGGGCCTTTTCCATACTCTATGCCTGTGACTCTATGACTAATAGGTACACAGATAGGATTATTTTTCGGGAGAGGAAGTTTCAAATACTAGAGCATAGCTTTAAGTTGCGAGGGCTAGTTTATTTTTCGAAGGGCATGTTTCCATACTATAATGTCAACGTTCCGTTCAGTTCAGTTTAGTTTATTGTCATGTGTACTGAGATACAGTGAAAAGCTTATGTTGCGTGTTAACCAGTCAGCAGAAAGACAATACATGATTACAATCGAGCCATTCACAGTGTACAGATACATGATAAGGGAATAACGTTTAGTGCAAGCTAAAGCCAGCAAAGTCCGATCAAGGATAGTCCGAGGGTCACCAATGAGGTAGATAGTAGTTCAGCACTGCTCTCGGGTTGTGGTAGGATGATTCAGTTGCCTGATAACAGCTGGGAAGAAACTGTCCCTGAATCTGGAGGTGTGTGCGTGCGTTTTCACACTCCTGTACCTCTTGCCCGATGGGAGAGGGGAGAAGAGGGAGTGACTGGGGGTGAGACTGGTCCTTGATTATGCTGCTGGCCTTGCCGAGGCAACGTGAAGTGTAGATGGAGTCAATGGAAGGGAGGTTGGGTTGCGTGACGGTCTGGGCTGCGTCCACAATTCTCTGCAATTTCTCGCAGTCTTGATGGAGCTGTTCCCAAACCGAGCTGTGATGCATCCCGATAAAATGCTCTCTACGGCGCATCTGTAGAAGTTGGGGAGAGTTGTTGGGGATATGCGGAACTTCCTAAACCTTCTAAGGAAGGAGAGGCGTCGATGTGCTTTCTTGGTCGTGGCTTCAATATGGGTGGCCCAGGAGATGTAGTTGGTGATATTGACGCCTAGTTTTCAACCTTCCCTACTTTGGCACCATCAATGCAAACTGGGGAATGTGGACAACTTCACTTCCTGAAGTCCATCACTGTCCCCTTTGTCTTGCTGACTTTGAGAGAAAGGTTGTTGATCTCGACACGCGGACACGAGGTTCTCGATCTCCTTCCCGTACTCCGTCTCATCATTAGTTGTTATCCGGCCCACAATGGTGGTGTCGTCTGTGGAATTATTAAAATTGAATTAGATTAGTACGTGGCTGCACAGTGGTGGGTGTACAAGGAGTAAAGATGGGGGCTGAGAACGCAGCCTTGTGGAGCACCAGTGTTGAGGACCATCGTAGAGGATGATTTGTCCCTTATCCTCACTGAGTGGGGTCTGTTGGTCAGGAAGTTGAGGATCCAGTTACAGAGATGAGATCTGGCACCAGGTCCAGTGAAGGTAGACAAAAGTGCTGGAGAAACTCAGCGGGTGCAGCAGCATCTATGGAGCGAAGGAAATAGGCAACGTTTCGGCCCGGCCGAAACGTTGCCTATTTCCTTCGCTCCATAGATGCTGCTGCACCCGCTGAGTTTCTCCAGCACTTTTGTCTACCTTTGATTTTCCAGCATCTGCAGTTCCTTCTTAAACATCAGGTCCAGTGAGGTTGGTGATGAGCTTGGATGGTGTAATGGTATTAAAGGCAGAGCTGTAGTTTCTGCCGTAGCTATCTCTCTCTCTCACAGCTCGGAAACAGGCCCTTCGGCCCAACTTACCATGCTGACCAAGACACCCCATCTATAGTGCCGTTTGCCTGTGTGTGGTCCACAAATACGCACCACCATCTGTGTGAAAAAGTTGCCCCTCATGTTCCCATTGAATCTTTCCCCTCTCACCTTAAACCGACATCTTCTGGTTCTCGATTCCCCTACTCTGGGTAAAAGTGTGCATTTCAACCATCACTCCTGCGCTCCAAGGAATAAAGTCCTAAACCTTTCCTATCCATGTATCTGTGCAAGTGTTTTTTAAATGTTGTTATAGTACCGGCCTCAACTACCTCCTCCGGCAGCTCGTTCCATACACCAACCACCGTATTACACCCCAGGTGCCCCTCACCTTAAACCTACGTCAATAGACAATAGACAATAGGTGCAGGAGTAGGCCATTCGGCCCTTCGAGCCAGCACCGCCATTCAATGTGATCATGGCTGATCATCCACAATCAGTACCCCATTCCTGCCTTCTCCCCACATCCCCTGACTCCGTTATCTTTAAGAGCCCTATCTAGTTCTCTCTTGAAAGTATCCAGAGAACCTGCCTCTGGTTTTTGATTTTCCAGAGGGTGGTGGGTGCCTGGAACGCACTGCCAGGGGTGGTGGAGGCAGATATTATATATTCCGCTATCTTTACGAGGTTTCTAGCTCTCTCTTGAATGGATATCCAGCGAACCTGCCTCACCTGGTTGTTGATTTTCCAGAGTTTATCTTGGCATTGTCTTTGCGCACGGACCAGGGTGGGTGGAAACAGATATTATGATTCTCAACATGTTCAGGAATACCTCGATATGCAGGGGGTGTTTTTGATTCGACATCCAGGGTCAGCTGAGGACTAGTTTTATCTGGCATTGCCTTTTGTATGTGGACATTGTGGGCCCAAACATGAATCTGATTCTCAACATGCGTCAGTAATACCTCGTTAACAAGGGGGTGTTTTTGTTTCGACATCCAGGGTCAGCTGGTGATGACACATGATTATCTGACCGCACTTTGTGTGTGAAAACATGGACACAAAAAGCTGGAGTAACTCAGCGGGTCAGGCAGCATCTCTGGAGAGAAGGAATGGGTGACGTTTCAGGTCGAGATCCCTCAGCAGACTGATCAGGGGTTATGGGGAGAAGGCAGGAGAATGGGGTTAGGAGGGAGAGATAGATCAGCCATGATTGAATGGCAGAGTAGACTTTGACAATAGACAATAGACAATAGACAATAGGAGTAGGCCATTCGGCCCTTCGAGCCAGCACCGCCATTCAATGTGATCATGGCTGATCATCCACAATCAGTACCCCTTTCCTGCTCTCTCCCCATATCCCCTGACTCCGCTGTCTTTAAGAGCCCTATCTAGCTCTCTTTTGAAAGTATCCAAAGAACCGACCTCCACCGCCCTCTGAGGCAGAGAATTCCACAGACTCGCCACTCTCTGTGAGAAAAAGTGTTTCCTCATCTCCTTTCTAAGTGGCTTACCCCTTATTCTTAAAGTGTGGCCCCTGGTTCTGGACTTCCCCAACATCGGGAACATGTTTCCTGCCTCTAGCATGTCCAAATCCTTAATAATCTTATATGTTAGATGTTAGGAGTTAGATGTGGCCCTTGTGGCTAAAGGGGTCAGGGGGTATGGAGAGAAGGCAGGGATGGGATACTGAGTTGGATGATCAGCCATGATCATATCGAAAGGCGGTGCAGGCTTGAAGGGCCGAATGGCCTACTCCTGCACCTATTTTCTATGTTTCTATGTTTCTATGTTTCAATGAGATATCCTCTCATACTTCTAAACTCCAGAGTGTACAAGCCCAGCTGCTCCATTCTCTCAGCATATGACAGTCCCGCCATCCCGGGAATTAACCTTGTAAACCTACGCTGCACTCCCTCAATAGCAAGAATGTCCATCCTCAAATTAGGGGATCAAAACTGTACACAATACTCCAGGTTTTTCTGGTTATTGCCGTTTTTTTAAAACAAGCAGACAATTTTTGTTGAATGAGTCATTCTCTTGCCGAGTCAGGTAATTATGTAAACACCCACTCCTTCACCGTCTTTCATCCATCTATCGTGCCGACAACGCTGTTTAAAGCATCTTTAAACTTTAGTTTAGGCTTCAGAGATACAGCGCGGAAACAGGCCCCTCGGCCCACCGAGTCCGCACCGACCAGCGATCACCACGTACACTAGCACTATCCTACACTCAACTGGGACAATTTACAATTTACAGAAGCCAATTAAACTACAAACCCGCAAGTCTTTGGTGTGTGGGAGGAAACCTGAGCACCCAGGAAAAACCCACGGAGTCACAGGGAGGACGTACAAACTCTGTACAATCAGCACCCGTAGTCAGGATCGAACCCATGTCTCTGGCGCTGTGAGGCAGCAACTCTACCGCTGCACCACCGTGCCACAATGTTGTGGCTCCACTCTCTGATCAAAGATAGAAACAAATGCTGGAGTAACTCAGCGGAACAGGCAGCATCTTTGGAACGGGGGACATTTCGGGTGAAGAAATTGAATGGCATGTTGGCGTTCATGACAAGAGGAGTTGAGTATAGGAGCAAAGAGGTCCTTCTGCAGTTGTACAGGGCCCTAGTGAGACCGCACCTGGAGTATTGTGTGCAGTTTTGGTCCCATAATTTGAGGAAGGACATTCTTGCTATTGAGGGAGTGCAGCGTAGGTTTACGAGGTTAATTCCCGGGATGGCGGGACTGTCATATGCTGAGAGAATGGAGTGGCTGGGCTTGTATACTCTGGAGTTTAGAAGGATGAGAGGGAATCTTATTGAAACATATAAGATTATTAAGGGCTTGGAAACGCTAGAGGCTGGAAACATGTTCCCGATGTTGGGGGAGTCCAGAACTAGGAGCCACAGTTTAAGAATAAGGGGTAAGTCATTTAGAACGGAGACGAGGAAAACACTTTTTCTCACAGAGAGAGTTGAGAGTCTGTGGAATTCTCTGCCTCAGAGGGCGGTGGAGGCCGGTTCTCTGGATACTTTCAAGATAGGGCTTTTAAAAATAACAGAGTCAGGGGATATGGGGAGAAGGCAGGAACGGGGTACTGATTGTGGATGATCAGCCATGATCACATTGAATGGCGGTGCTAGCTCGAAGGGCCGAATGGCCTACTCCTGCACCTATTGTCTATTGAGACCCTTCTTCAGACTCCAGCATTTTGTGGCTGTATCTCTTGGTTTAAACGAAGCAGCATCTGCAGTTCCATCCTCCACTCTCCGATCAATGTACAACCAGCACCCTCAAAGTGTTAAACTACGGGAGGTTGAACGTTGCACGTGGAACCAAGTACAGAAAGATCTCTTGTTATTGTTGCAGGGTGAAGTCGAGTTCAGGGAACCCGACAATGTTGCATTCTCTTCTCCCGCCACGACTCTCAGACAAGGGCATTCCTCGTGTAACCTCCACTCCTCTCCCTCCCTCCCTCTCTCCCTCTCTCTCTCTCTCTCTCCCTCTCTCTCTCTCTCTCTCTCTCTCTCTCTCTCTCTCTCTCTCTCTCTCTCTCTCTCTCTCTCTCTCTCTCTCTCTCTCTCTCTCTCTCTCTCTCTCTCTCTCTCTCTCTCTCTCTCTCTCTCTCTCTCTCTCTCTCTCGCTGAGCCAATGATTTCTCCGGGTGCTCCGGTTTCCTCCCACACTCCAAAGATGTACAAGTTTGCAGGTTCACTGCCTTTGGTAAATATTGTACATTGTCTCTAGTGTGTGTCGGATGGTGCTAGTGTACGGTGGTGATCGCTGGTCGGCGCGGACTTGATGGGCCGAAGGGCCCGTTTACACACCGTATCACTAAAGTCTAAAATGAAGTCTAAAGGATGTTAGACAAGTTACTTTTGATGAACCTTAAGATGACCCGAAACGTCACCTATTCCTTCGTTTCCATAGATGCTGCCTCACCCGCTGAGTTTCTCCAGCACTCTTGTCTACCGTAAATCTATGATGGTGATATCTGAACATAATGGGCCGCCTGGTGGCTCCAGGTAGAGTTGCTGCCTCACAGCGCCAAGAGACCCCGGGTTCCATCCCGACTATGGGTGCTGTCTGTACGGAGTTTGCACGTTCTCCCCGTGACCTGCGTGGATTTTCCCCGGGACATGCGTTTTCCTCCCACACTCCAAAGACATCCATGTTTGTAGGTTAATTGGCTTGGAATGAAATGTAAATTGTTCCTAGTGTGTAGGATAATGCTTAAGAAAGAACTGCAGATGCTGGAAAAATTGAAGGTAGACAAAAATGCTGGAGAAACTCAGCGGGTGAGGCAGCATCTATGACCTCAACCCGAAAGGGTGTCGACCCGAAACGTCACCTATTCCTTCGCTCCATAGATTCTGCCTCACCCGCTAAGTTCCTCCAGCATTTGTGTCTACATAGGATAGTGCTAAGTAAGTAAGTAAGTAAGTAAGTACGTTTATTGGCCAAGTATTCACATACAAGGAATTTGCCTTGGTGCTCCGCCCACAAGTAACAACATGACATACAGTGACAGTTACGATTGACTCAGAAAACACTAAACATTAATAATAATAAAACATTAATGATAAAACACCATTGATCAAGCATGTGAACCAACAAAATACCAGATCATAGGGAGGCTACAGATTTTTGGCTGTTGAGTAGAGCAACTACTTGTGGATAAAAGCTGTTTTTATGTCTGGCTGTGGCAACTTTGACAGTCCGGAGTCGCCTTCCACAGGGAAGTGATTCAAAGAGTTTGTGGCCAGGGTGAGAGGGGTCAGAGATGATCTTGCCCGCTCGCATCCTGGCCCGTGCAGTGTACAGTTCATCAATGGAGGGAAGGTTGCAGCCAATAACCTTCTCAGCTGATCGGACGATTCGCTGCAGCCTCCAGGTGTCGTGCTTGGTGGCTGAGCCAAACCAGACCATGATGGAGAAGGTGAGGACAGACTCTACGGTGGCCGTGTAGAATTGGACCATCGTTGCCTGTGGCAGATTGTGCTTCCTCAGCTGCCGCAGGAAATACATCCTCTGTTGTGTCTAATGTGCAGGGATCGATCGCTGGTCGGAGCGGACTTGGTGGGCCGAAGGGCCTGTTTGCGCGCTGTATCTCTAAACTAAATTAAACTAAGTAACATCCGGAGGTAGTTACCCAGACGAACAGTGTGGGGTTGTGCAGTGATTCCATAGTGAGCACATCCAGATTAATTAATGCTCGGCTGAATAAAGCTGCTGACGCCCTCCAGCATTCATTACATGCGGGGACTTGTTACCTAGGAATCATTTGATGAGTTAGATTTTCCCCTGGGCAAGTTTGCACGGCAATTATCATGTTCCACGATTTGGAGTCTCATCATAACCATAATCATACTTTATTAGTCTATACTTTCAAAATAAGAATAAGGGGCGAGGCATTTGGAACGGAGACGAGGAAACACTTTTTCACACAGAGAGTTGTGAGTCTGTGGAATTCTCTGCCTCAGAGGGCAGTGGAGGCCGGTTCTCTGGATACTTCTCTGCAGTCTGAAGAAGGGTTTCGGCCCAAAACGTTGCCTATTTCCTTCGCTGCATAGATGCTGCCGCACCCCCGCTGAATTTCTCCTGCATTTTTGTTTACCTCCGATTTTTCCAGCATCTGCAGTTCCTTCTTAAACGAGATGAGAAGAACTTTTTTCATACAGAGAGTGGTGAATCTCTGGAACTCTCTGCCAGAGGGTAGTTGAGGCCAGTCATTGGCTATATTTAAGAGGGAGTTAGATGTGGCCCTTGTGGCTAAATCAGGGGGTATGGAGAGAAGGCAGGTACGGGATCTGAGTGGATGATCAGCCATGATCATATTGAATGGCGGTGCAGGCTCGAAGGGCCGAATGGCCTAGCACCTAAATGTTTCTATGTTTCTATGATAATCTTGATAATGATTTTAAGTTCAACAGAGTAAACATAAGTCAAGGAGTCATAAATCACGAGGCTCTTCGGCCCAAGATGTATTATGCTACCCCATTCTAGGCTCACCAGAGTTGGTCCTAGAGTTATACAGAGTGGAAACAGGCCCTTTTTGGCTCAACTAGCCCACACTGACCAACATGCCTCATCTACACTAGTCCCACCTGCCTGCGTTTGGCCCATGTCGCTCTACACCTGTGCATGTACCTGTCTAACTGTTTTGTAAGAGCTGTGATAGTAGCAGCCTTTTTTATTTTATATACTTCTATCAGGTCTCCCCTCAATCTCCGACTCTACCGAGAAATCAATTCAAGTCAGTCCAATACCCCCTAATCCAGGTAGACAAAAATGCTGAAGGAACTCAGCGGGTGAGGCAGCATCTATGGAGAGAAGGAAATAGGCGACTTGTTGGGGTTGAGACCCTTCTTCAGACTGATGTGAGTGTGGGGGGGGGGGGGGGGGTGGGAAGAAGAAGGGAAGAGGTGGAGACAGTGGGCTGTGGGGGAGCTGGGAAGGGGAGGGGAAGGAGGGAGAAAGCAGGGACTACCTGAAATTGGAGAAGTCAATGTTCATACTGCTGGGGTGTAAACTGCCCAAGCGAAATATGAGGTGCTGCTCCTCCAATTTACAGTGGGACTCACTCTGGCCATGGAGGAGGCCCAGGACAGAAAGGGCGGATTCGGAATGGGAGGGGGGAGTTGAAGTGCGGACCACAGATCCTATAGTGGAGCAAGATAGTCCACTCCTGCTAAATCCAATGGGCTGACGTGTAGTATGCAGTGGGCCATTTCTTCGGCCATTTTAGTAACCCAACCCAAATTTGTATATCCGTCTCGCAGTGTAATCAGCATTACGGGGGAACAGTTTGTGTGTGTGATGTAGTGTTAGATTCATAATTCATAATTCTGTTCATTCATAATTCTGTTAATTTTTGTTAAAGATTAATATGTTTATAAATTAGATTCTGTTAGATTTCTTTTTTACTGTTTGAAAAAAAAAACTTTTAAAATGGCTCTTGTGCTGTGTATGAGTTGATGTTTGTTTTAAATTTGCACTCTGTAATTCATCTAATCACACTGTTCACAACTGCGGTATCTGGAAAAATAATAGCAATTTGAAGATTCCAGTTGCTCTAGCCCTGGAATGTTCCTTAATGATTTTTGTGTCTATGGAGTTGTTTCTCAACTATAGAATGGGTCTGGTTTTTTTCCAATAGCCAGAGAGTGGAATGAGATCTGTCTGTAATGGTGGGGTTATCTAAATGAAGTATTTCACAAAATAACATTTGTTTTGAGCAAGATTTACAAATGATGTATAACTTAAGGATGGTTTTATTCAGCGAGCATACAACTGATTGGATTGTGCAGGGCTCGAAATTAGCGGTTGCCCGGGTGCCATTGACCACTCAAAGCGCCTCCGGCCAATCTAAACATCCAGTCGTTTTGCCCGGCTTGGCAACCAGATACTGGTTTGTACCGAAGATAGACACAAAAAACTGTAGTAACTCCGCGGGTCAGGCAGCATCTCTGGAGAAAAGGAACGTGACGTTTTGTATTGGCGGTGACAGCTGTATTGCGTGGGAAAGATACTAGGTGCGGGTTGAGGAAGGGTCGGAGCGAATGACGGGCCCCGAACAGCGGCTCCATCTCCTCCTCCCTGATAGCGGCCGCTGCTTGCAAATCCGCTAACGGCGCTTTCAATACAAACCCTCCCGCACGCACGAGGCCGGGAGGAGGGAGGGAGGGGGAGGGGGAGGCCTCGGCGTGCGGGTTTGTTTTGAAAGCGCCGTTAGCGGATTTGCACCAAAGATAACTGACCCTTCTGAAGCAGCTGCACCAAAGATACTATAGCTATAGGATCTTTGAGCTGCACCGCTCGGCCCCGCACCTTGCTGTTGGCTGGCGGAGGAGGGAGGCGGTGGCAAGGCCAAGGTAGCGGGGCGTGTTGGCCGAGGAACGCTGACCCTCCTTCTTCCATACCTCCCCCCCCTTCTCTCTCTCTCTCTCTCTCTCTCTTGTAAGCCCCCTCCACCCCCCCTTATCCTGGGACCCCTCCTCTCCATCCCGCACTGATCCCCATTCCCACCTCTATTCAGTCCTCACTGACATCCCCTGTGCTCCCCTCCCCATCTCGCCCCCCCCAATCTATTCATCCTGCGCTGATCACCCTATCCACCTCGCATTGATTCTCCTGCCACCCCCCCATCCATCCTACACTGGTTCCCCAATTCACCCTGTACTTACCCCTTTCCCATCCATCCTGAACTTCTCCTCCATCCATCCTGTACTGATCCCCCATCCAACCTATACTAATCCACGCCTTCATCCCGTACTGACCCACCCTTCATTTACCCTGCACCTTCCCATCATTCAGCCATTAGTGATCCCCCATTCATCCTGCACAGACCCTCTGATCCACACTGAACTGACCCCCCCCCCCCATCCATCCTGTACTGATCCTCCCATTCAAGAAGAATGGGGGGAACAGTCTGAAGAGGTGTCTCGACCCGAAACGTTACCTATTTCCTTCGCTCCACAGATGCTGCCAGCACTTTTGTCTACCCCCATCCATCCCGTACTGAACCCCCCCCGTTCAACATCACTGACATCACCCGTGCTCTCCCCTCACAATTTTACCTTCTCCAACCAACACGTACTAATTCACCTGCCTCAATCCATCCATTCTGCACCGACTGCCTTCTAACCCCCCCCCCCGCCATCTTTCCACCCCGCACTGACACACACACACACACACACACACACACACACACACACACACACACACACACACACACACACACACACACACACACACACACACACACACACACACACACACCACACACACACACACACACACACACCCCTCCCTGACCCCATTGTCCTGGAAATGTCTATCTGCAGCGCCTTCCTTCAGCTAGTAAATCTGTCTTCAATTATCTTCAGGACGACAGCAATAACTATTGTTGCTGACATTTAAATGCAGTTGGCAATGCAGCAGTCCCCCCTCCCCCCCTCCATCCCTCCCCCCCATACCCATCTCCTCCCTCCCCCCTTCCCCCTCCCCCTCCCCTCCTCCCCCTCCCCCTCCCCCTCTTATACGCATTGCCCAGACAGATGAAGGCAAGTGCACCAAGTGCCATCTTTACCATCTACTTGTGTTGCCACTCTCTGGGAGTTATGGACTATTTTTTCAGACATACTGCATGGAACAGGCCCTTCGGCCCATCGAGTCCAGCCCGACCAGCGACTACCTCTGTAGCATTATCCTACACACAGAGTTTGACGGCACTGGGCCTGTACTCACTGGAGTTTAGAAGAATGAGGGGGGACTTCATTGAAACGTACAGAATAGTGAAAGGCTTGGATAGAGTGGATGTGGAGAGGATGTTTCCACTGGTGGGAGAGTCTAGGTCTAGAGGTCACATCCCCAGAATTAAAGGACGTTCTTTTAGGAAAGAGATGAGGAGGAATTTCTTTAGTCAGAGGGTGATGAATCTGTGGAATTCTTTGCCACAGAAGGCTGTGGAGGCCAAGTCAGTGAATATTTTTAAGGCAGGGGTAGATAGATTCTTGATTAGTACAGGTGTCAGGGGTTATGGGGAGAAGGCAGGAGAATGGGAGAGATAGATCAGCCATGATTGAACCGCAGGGTAGACTTGATGGGCCAAATGGCCTAATTCTGCTCCTATCACTTCTGACCTTATGAACACTGGGGACAATTTATAATTCTTACCAAAGCTGATAAGAATAATTCTTACCGACAAACCTGCACGTCTTTGGAGTGTGGGAGGAAACCAGAGCACCCGGAGAAAACCCACGCAGGTCCACGCGGGGAGAGAACGCACAAACCTGGTACAGACGGCAGTCGAGGTCAGGACGGAACCCGGGTCTCTGGCGATGTGAGGCAGCAGCTCTACCCGCCGCCCATGCTGCTTGGACGTGACTGCTGGCCGTGTGGATAGAAGCCGTGGCCGGCGGCTGCTCAGCCCAAGAGCCCCCCTCGTTGTAACAATGACCCCACGCCCAGTGGACCTCGTCTCCCATTGGCCGCCCGCGGTTTCTATGACGACGTCCCCCCCCCCGTCTCTGACCTCAGCGGTGGGTGTCGGAGGTCAATCTTTGTTAGCCAATCAAAAATGAAAGGGCACCAAAGGCAGCAGTGGGTTGGATTGTGGGGCAAAGATTTGACTCGCTTCAGCCCAATAGGCATTAGACGGGGCAAGCTGCGAGACACGTCTCCTCTGCGGCACAAACCTCGCTCCGACGTTCATTTGGAGAAGGAAACGCAAAATATATTGGAGCATGCATGAGAGTGGAGCACACCATGTTTGTGAGTAGACGTTTCACAGAGTGCTGGAGTAACTCAGTGGGTCTGGCAGCATCTGTGGAGAACATGGATAGGTGACGTTTCACAGAGTGCTGGAGTAACTCAGCGGGTCATGCCGGCAGGTCACACGCTGAGAGAATGGAGCAGCTGGGCTTGTATACTCTGGAGTTTAGAAAGATGAGAGGGTATCTTATTGAACCATATAAGATTGTTAAGGGTTTGGACACACTAGAGGCAGGAAACATGTTCCCGATGTTGGGGGAGTCCAGAACCAGGGGCCACAGTTTAAGAATAAGGGGTAAGCCATTTAGAACGGAGACGAGGAAACACTTTTTCACACAGAGAGTTGTGAGTCTGTGGAATTCTCTGCTTCAGAGGGTGGTGAAGGCAGGTTCCCTGGATGCTTTCAAGAGAGAGCTAGATAGGGCTCTTAAAGATAGCGGAGTCAGGGGATATGGGGAGAAGGCAGGAACAGGGTACTGATGAAGGGTTTCGGCCCGAAACGTTGCCTATTTCCTTCGCTCCATAGATGCTGCTGCACCCGCTGAGTTTCTCCAGCTTTTCTGTGTAACCAACAGGGTACTGATTGTGGATGATCAGCCACATTGAATGGCGGTGCTGGCTCGAAGGGCCGAATGGCCTACTCCTGCACCTATTGTCTATTGTCTATTGCATCTCTGGAGAGAAGGAATTGGTGATGTTTCGGGTCGAGATCCTCTTCAGACTGAGAGTCAGGGGAGAGGGGGACAAGGGGTATGGAGGGGACTGTATGTTTACAAGATTAATTCCCGGGATGGCGGGAATGTCATGTGCTGAGAGAATGGAACGGCTGGGCTTGTATACTCTGGAGTTTAGAAGAATGAGAGTGCATCATATTGAAACATATATGGGTATGGTGTGAAAACGAGAGATCAAAGAGGGCGAAGTTCAAGGGTCACGTGGAATAGATCGTTGTTAGCTGGGGAAGATGTTTTCAAGGCATTCAAAGATCAAATTTAATCTAGAGGAGAGTCAGACTCGAGCTGCATGGTGGCGCAGCGGTAGAGTTGCTGCCTTATAGCGAATGCAGCGTCGGAGACCCGGGTTCGATCCTGACGACGGGTGCTGCCTGTACAGAGTTTGCACGTTCTCCCTGTGACCTGCATGGTTTTTCTCCGAGATCTTCGGTTTCCTCCCACACTCCAAAGATGTGCATGTTGGCTTAATTGGCTTGGTGTGAATGTAAAAATTGTCCCCAGTGTGTGTAGGGACATGGCTGATCATCCACAATCAGTATCCCGTACCTGCCTTCTCCCCATATCCCCTGACTCCGCTATCTTTAAGAGCCCTATCTAGCTCTCTCTTGAAAGCATCCAGAGAACCGGCCTCCACCGCCCTCTGAGGCAGAGAATTCCACAGACTCGCCACTCTCTGAGAAAAAGTGTTTCCTCATCTCCGTTCTAAATGGCTTACCCTTTATTCGTAAACTGTGGCCCCTGGTTCTGGACTCCCTCAACATTGGGAACATGCTTCCTGCCTCTAGCGTGTCCAAACCCTTAATAATCTTATATGTTTCAATGAGATCGCCTCTCATCCTTCTAAACTCCAGAGTGTACAAGCCCAGCTGCTCCATTCTCTCAGCATATGACAGTCCCGCCATCACGGGAATTAACCTGATGAACCTACACTGCACTCCCTCAATAGCAAGAATGTCGAATGGACTTCCTGTTTTAATTGTAAAAACTAACATTGCCTTTCTCCCCACAGGCTAAAGACGTATATTTGCAGTTTATGCGAAAGCACTTCGCTCAGAAACAGACAGGTCAGTCATCGACTCTTACCTCATCGAAACGTACCGAATAGTGAAAGAGCTGGGTGGAGTTGATGCATAGAAGATGTTTCCACTAGTGGGAGAGTCTAGGACCAGAGGGCACAGCCTCGGAATTAAAGGATGTTCCTTTAGGAAGGAGATGAGGAGGAAGTTCTTTACCCAGATGGTGGTGAATCTGTGGAATTCTTTGCCACAGATGGCTGTGGAGGCCGACAGTTGATATTTTTAAGGCAGAGATAGGTATATTCTTGGTAGATTCTAAGTAGATTCTCCTCTCCTCTCGTCTCTTACCCTCTCCTCTCCTCTCCTCTCCACTCCTCTCCACACCTTTCTCCTCCACTCTCCTCTCCTCCCCTCTCCTCCTCTCCTCTCCCATACTCCCCTCTCCTCCTCTCTCCTCTCCTCCCCTCTCCTCGCCTTTCTCCTCCCCTCCTCCTCTCCTCAACCTCCCCTCTCCTCTCTTCTGAGGTATGCTCCCCTCTCCTCCCCACCTCTCCTCTCCTCTCCTCTCCTCTCCTCTCCTCTCTCTCCTCTCCTCTCCTCTCCTCCTCTCCTCCCCCTCTCCTCTCCTCTCTCCTCTCCTCCCCTCCCCTCTCCTCTCCTCTCCTCTCCTCTCCTCTCCTCTCCTCTCCTCTCCTCTCCTCTCCTCTCCTCTCCTCTCCTCTCCTCTCCTCTCCGCTCTTCTCCTCGCCTCTCCTCTCCTCTCCTCTCCTATCTTCTACTCTCTTCAACTCTCCTCTCCTTTCTCCTCTCCTCTCCTCTCCTCCTCTCTCTCCTCCCTCTTCAACTCTCCTCTCCTCTCCCCTCTCCTCTCCTCTCCTCCTCTCTCCTCCCCTCTACTCTCCTCTCCTCTCCTCTCCTCTCCTCTCCTCCCCTCCTCCCTCTCCTCTCCTCACTCTCTCCTCGCCCACCCAGCCACCTTCAGCCCTCGTGCCCCTGAGAGTGGATGTAGAGAGGATGTTTCGGAACGGGGTACTTATTGTGGATGATCAGCCACGATCACAGTGAATGGCGGTGCTGGCTCGCAGGGCCAAATGGCCTACTCCTGCACCCGTTGTCTATTGCCTATTGTCTATAGTGGGAGAGTCTAGGACTAGAGGTCACAGCCTCAGAATTAGCGGATGTTCTTTTAGGAAGGAGATGCGGAGAGATTTCTTTAGTCAGATTTATAAATCAGAGCATTGAGTATAGAAGTTGGGATGTAATGTTAAAATTGTACAAGGCATTGCTGAGGCCAATTCTGGAGTATGGGGTACAATTTTGGTCGCCTAATTATAGGAAGGATGTCAACAAAATAGAGAGAGTACAGAGGCGATTTACTAGAATGTTGCCTGGGTTTCAGCAACTAAGTTACAGAGAAAGGTTGAACAAGTTAGGGCTTTATTCTTTGGAGCGCAGAAGGTTAACGGGGGACTTGATAGAGGTCTTTAAAATGATGAGAGGGATAGACAGAGTTGACGTGGATAAGTTTTTCCCACTGAGAGGAGGGAAGATGCAAACAAGGGGACATGACTTGAGAATTAAGGGACAGAAGTTTAGGGGTAACATGAGGGGGAACTTCTTTACTCAGAGAGTGGTGGCTGTGTGGAATGAGCTTCCAGTGAAAGTGGTGGAGGCAGGTTCGTTTTTATCATTTAAAAATAAATTGGATAGTTATATGGACGAGAAAGGAATGGAGGGTTATGGTCTGAGCGCAGGTATATGGAACTAGGGGAGAATACGTATTCGGCACGGACTAGAAGGGTCGAGATGGCCTGTTTCCGTGCTGTAATTGTTATATGGTTATTAGATGGTGTTGTGTGATGACCCTTCAGCCCAATGTTGGGGGATTCCAGAACCAGGGGTCACAGTTTATGTATAAGAGATAGGCCATTTAGGACTGAGATGAGGAAACACTTTTTCATCCGTGGAATTCTTCGCCACAGAAGGCTGTGGAGACCAAGCCAGCAGATATATTTAATAGACAATTGACAATAGGTGCAGGAGTAGGCCCTTCGAGCCAGCACCGCCATTCAATGTGATCATGGGTGATCATCCCCAATCAGTACCCCGTTCCTGCCTTCTCCTCAGATCCCCTGACTCCGCTATTTTTAAGAGCCCTATCTAGAAAGCCTCTCTCTTGAAAGCATGCAGAGAACCTGCCTCCACCGCCCTCTGAGGCAGAGAATTCCACATACTCACTACTCTCTGTGAGAAAAAGTGTTTCCTCGTCTCCGTTCTAAATGGCTTACTCCTTATTCTTAAACTGTGGCCCCTGGTTCTGGACTCCCCCAATATCAGGAACATGTTTCCTGCCTCTAGCGTGTCCAAGCCCTTAACAATCTTATATGTTTCAATGAGATCCCCTCTCACCCTTCTAAACTCCAGAGTGTATAAGCCCAGCCCCTCCATTCTCTCAGCATATGACAGTCCCGCCATCCCGGGAATTAACCTTGTAAACCTACGCTGCACTTCCTCAAAAGCAAGAATGTCCTTCCTCAAATTAGGGGACCAAAACTGCACACAATACTCCAGGTGTGGTCTCACTAGGGCTCTGTACAACTGCAGAAGGACCTCTTTGCTCCTATACTCGATTGCTCTTGTTATAAAGGTAGAGACAGATAAATTCTTGATTAGTACGGGTGTCAGAGGTTATGGGGAGAAGGCAGGGGAATGGGGTTCGGAGGGAGAGATAGATCAGCCATGATTGAATGGTGGAGTTGACTTGATGGGTCAGCTTGCCTGGCTCAGCAGCTCCCTCTACAGGTCCGTTTATGGACCTACATCTTGGTCGGCATGAATGAGTTAGAAACATAGAAAATTAGAAAATAGGTGCAGGAGTAGGCCATTCGGCCTTTCGAGCCAGCACCGCCATTCAATATGAGCATGGCTGATCATCCAAAATTAGTTCCTGCTTTCTCCCCATAGCCCTTGATTCCCTTAGCGCAAAGAGCTAAATCTAACTCTCTCTTGAAAACATCCAGTGAATTGGCCTCCACTGCCTTCTGTGGCAGAGAATTCCACAGATTCACAACTCTCTGGGTGAAAAGGTTTTTCCTCATCTCAATCCTAAATGGCCTATCCCTTAATCTTAAACTGTGACCCCTGGTTCTGGACTCCTCCAACTTCGGGCTGAATGGCCATCACACAAACCAACCTCACTTCCATTGACTCCATCTACACCCCGCCCTGCCTCGGCAAGGCCAGCAACATAATCAAGGACCAGTCTCACCCCGGTCACTCTCTCTTCTCCCCTCTCCCATCAAGCAAGAGGTACAGAATTGTGAAACTGCACGCACACCTCCAGATTCAGGGACAGTTTCTTCCCAGCTGTTATCAGGCATCTGAATCATCCTCTCACCAACCAGAGAGCAGAGCTGAACTACTATCTGCCTCATTGGTGACCGGTGGACTATCTTTGATCGGACTTTACTGGCTTTACCTTGCACTAAAACGTTATTCCCTTATCATGTATCTGTGCACAGAAATACTGGAGAAACTCAGCGGGTGAGGCAGCATCTATGAAGAGAAGGAAATCGGTGACGTTTCAGGTCGAGACCCTTCTTCAGAGTGACGTGGTCAGCAATTCAGAATGCAGTGAAGAAGGGTCTCGACCTGAAACATCACCTATTCCTTCTCTCCATAGATGCTGCCTCACCCACTGAGTTTCTCCAGCATTTTTGTCTACCTTCAATCTTTCCAGCATCTGCAGTTCTTTCTTAAACATGTACACCGTGGGCGGCTCGATTGTAATCATAGACAATAGGCAATAGGTGCAGGAGTAGGCCATTCGTCCCTTCGAGCCAGCACCGCCATTCAATGTGATCATGGCTGATCATCCACAATCAGTAACCCGTTCCATGTCCCCTGACTCCGCTATCTCTAAGAGCCCCATCTATTTCTCTCTTGAAAGTATCCAGAGAACCGGCCTCCACCTCCCTCTGAGGCAGAGAATTCTACAGACTCACAACTCTCTGTGAGAAAAAGTGTTTCCTTGTCTCCGTTCTAAATGGCTTACCCCTTATTCTTAAACTGTGGCCCCTGGTTCTGGACTCCCCCAACATCGGGAACATGTTTCCTGCCTCTAGCGTGTCCAAACCCTCAATAATCTTATATGTTTCAATGTGATAGCCTCTCATCCTTCTAAACTCCAGAGTGTACAAGCCCAGCTGATCTATTCTCTCAGCATATGACACTAGGCTTGTATACTCTGCAGTATACAAGCCCAGCATGTATTGTCTTTCCGCTGACTGGATAGCACGCAACCATGGCTTTTCATTGTACCTTGGTACACGTGACAATAAACTAAACTGAACTCAAACGGAGCTGTGTGTGCAGTGTGACTCCAAGACTTCAATCCTTCGCCCGCAGGGTTTCAGAAGAAGCTGCTTCTGCCGCGCACCACCCAAGTGGTGATCGAGGACGGCTTTGAGGGGCTCGTCCATCGCTTGTGTGAACCGTGGGATCTCCACGGACTCCCCACCAAGGCGTCAGAACAGCCCGTGTGCTGGCCCCAGGAGTGCCAGGTCATTAAGGAGAGGATCAGGCACATTGGTGAGACTCTTGTTGGGTAACCTCTCACTAACCACCTGCCCTCCACCAAACCCCGAACCCCTTCCCCCCCAACTGACCCCCCTTCCTCTCCAACCCCCACCCCCCTCCCCCCACCCCCAACCCCAACCCCCTCCTCCCCAACCCCCTGCCCCCACCAAACCCCCACCCCCCTCCTCCCCAACCCCCACCCCTACCCCTTCCAACCCAACCCCAACCCCCCCTCCTCCCCAACCCCCTGCCCCCCCAAACCCCCACCCCCCTCAACCCCCACCCCCCACCCCCCTCCCCCCCCAACCCCCCTCCTCCCCAACCCCTGCCCCCCACCAAACCCCCACCCCTGACCCCCTCCTCCCCCCCCAACCCCCCCCCCCACCACCCCCCTCCTCCCCAACCCCCACCCCCATCTGCCCCCCACCAAACCCCCACCCCCTCCTCCCCAACCCCCCCCCCCCCCCTCCTCCCCAACCCCCCTGCCCCCCACCCCCCCACCCCCTCCTCCCCAACCCCCAGTACGGGTGTCAGGGGTTAATCAATAATGTTTTATTATTAATGTTTAATACTTTATGTGTCATTCCTAACTGTCACTGTATGTCATGTTGCCACTTGCGGGCAGAGCACAAAGGCAAATTCCTTGTATGTGAATACTTGGCAAATAAACGTATTCATTCATTATGGGGAGAAGGCAGGGGAATGGGGTAAGGAGGGAGAGATAGATCAGCCATGATTGATTGAATGGCGGAGTGGACTCGATGGGCCGAATGGCCTAATTCTACTCCTATCATTTATGATCTTTTACCCTGGAGGCCATGAACTCTGGTCCTAGACTCTCCCACTGGTGGAAACATCCTCTCCACACCCCCATGATGCAGGCTGAAAGGCCTAAAACCCCTGTCTCACGGTACGAGTTCATTCCAAGATTTCTCCCGAGTTTGCCCTGATTCGAACTCGGAGATTTACGATAATGGCCGCTCGTCGGTACTCGGGGCTCTCATGGACATTTTTCATCATGTTGAAAAATCTTCACGAGTCTTCCCGTGCTTACCTGCCGTCTGCCATTAGCGAGTCTTCCCGAGTACCTGCCGTTAGCGCTAAGAGACGTCCCCGAGCTCCGACGTACCCGCTACGTTCATTCTCCGTGCTTACCACGAGTTTGATTTTTTTTTAAAACTCGGGACAGCTCTTTGAATGAACTTGCACCGTGGGACAGGGCTTTGACTCTGCACTTGTGACTTAACGTATGAACGTATGTCTCTCGAGTTTGTTGCCTTGCCTGAGTGTTGTGTCTTGTTGTGCAGAGGGGGTCTCGCTGGGCCCAGAACTGCTTTACCGTGCAACCGGTCTGGAACAAGCCCCGATCTACACGGACACCGATGAGGGTGAATTGGTTTACGAAACCAATAAAGGTGCGGTGACAGTCGAAAGCAAAGTCCCCGACCTGAAACATCCCCCCTGTCCATCCCTCTCCACAGACGCCGCCTGACACCCCCCCACTGAGTTCCTCCGGCACTTTGCACTTTGTTTGTTCACGATTCCAACATCTGCAGTTCCTTGTATCTCCTCTCGACCAGAAATGACCTGAAGTTTCTCCCTCTTTAGTTCAATTTAGTTTTCAGTTTCGTTCAGAAATACAGCGCAGAAACAGGCCCTTCGGCCGACCGGGTCCGCGCCGACCAGCGATCCCCGCACGTTCACACCATCTCACACCCACCGGCGACAATTTTTACACTTATACCAATCCAATCAGCCAAAGACTCCAAAGACTAAAAGGGGGAGTTAATATATGGGCAGTTGTATGGGCAGTGACACCACACCTGGAATATGTGTGCAGTTTTAGTCTCCAAATTTGAGGAAGGACATTCTTGCTATTCAGGGAGTGCAGAGTAGGATCACCAGGATAATACCCGGGATGGCGGGACTGTCATATGCTGAGCGAATGGAGCGGCTGGGCTTGTATACTCTGGAGTTTAGAAGGATCAGAGGGGATCTTATTGAAACATATAAGATTATTATGAGATTGGACACTCTAGAAGCCGGAAACATGTTCCTGATGTTGGGGGAGACCAGAACCAGGGGCCACAGTTTAAGAATATGGGGTAAGCCATTTAGAACGGAGATGAGGAAACACTTTTTCACATAGAGAGTGGTGAGTCTGTGGAATCCTCTGCCTCAGAGGGCGGTGGAGGCCAGTTCACTGGATACTTTCAAGAGAGAACTCTTAAAGATAGCGGTCAGGGGATATGGGGAGAAGGCAGGAACGGGGTACTGATTGGGGATGATCAGTCATGATCACATTGAATGGCGGTGCTGGCTTGAAGAGCAGCATGGCCTACTCCTGCATGTTTCTTGTCTCCAGCGTGTCCAAATCCTTAACAATCTTATATGTTTCAATAAGATACCCTCTCATCCTTGTAAACTACAGGGTGTACAAACCCAGCCGCTCCATTCTCTCAGCGTATGACAGTCCCGCCATCCCGGGAATTAACCTTGTAAACCTACACTGCACTCCCTCAATAGCAAGAATGTCCTTCCTCAAATTAAGGGACCAAAACTGCGCTCAATACTCCAGGTGTGGTCTCACTAGGGCCCTGTACAACTGTAGAAGGACCTCTTTGCTCCTATACTCGACTCCTCTTGTTATGAAGTCCAACATGAAGGCCATTCGCTTCTGCTATGGGGCCGCTGAGCAGACTGTGTTTGTCTCCCAGATTACCTGCAGCCGTTCTTCACCTTTGCCCGAGTGGGAGGGAGTTCGCGGCCACTGACGGAGGCAGCCGTTAACATCGGCCAGCAGGACAACACCCTGATATTCGAGTCTCGCTTTGAGTGCGGCAACCTGCAGAGAGCTCTTAAAGTGTACGTGAGTCTACTTTGCCCAGCGTGGCGGGGAATGGCTGGAAACACTCCAGGAGGGACGGTTATGTTGCCGCCCCCCTCCCCCCCCCCCCCCCCCCCCCCCCGGGGAGCGATGGGCTGGGCATGAGAGCAGCCGGCCCTTGTCCCGCCCCACCGCGTTCAAATGCGTGTAGTACTTGCCGTTGAGCAAACCCCCGCTCAGCCGGAAGTATTCGTCGGACCCAGGTGCCGTAATCCTTCGCGGGAGCCGGTCCCGCACAACTTGAGCTGCCTTTCCTCGACACCCCTCCTAGACGCAGGGAGGTGGTGGGGGTGGGGGGCCTCTACGCAGGGATTCTCCCCCCCCCCCCTACATTGGGGACCAGGGGTGGAGGGTATTACACCGAGGTGTTCCCTGCAACTGGTTTCTCTCGCAGTTCACGGACTCGCCAGCCGCCTGCCACTGGTGCGGGCTGGAAGAGTCTGTGTACCACGTGTATATGGAGTGTGTTGAGATTGCAGCCACTGTTTGAATACCTAAAGGGGCTGCTCCTTGCCTTCTGGCTGCACTTCACACCCACCATCCTCATCTTTGGACACCCTGTGCGTAGGGGAGAGGGCTGAAGATGTCCTGGTCGGGTTCGCTCCTGGGACTGGGCCGAGTCGGCCATCCGCCAGTCACGGCACCAGGCGGAAGAGGGCTTTGCCCGAGCCGGCTGCCCGCCCCTTCCAGCGTTTACATCCGTGCCCGGGTGGTGTTAGAGAGGGGACTACGCACTGCCCACGGGCATCCTGGAGGATTTCAGGGACCGCTGGGCACCGCGGGGGGGGGGAAATGAATCCTGGACATGGATTGTAATATAGTTATATAGTAGTAAATTTAGTATATTTGTTGGTCTTGTATTATGCTGGTGGGTTCTGGTTTGTTTCATTGTAGCGTAATATTATTTTTAATAATCAAATACATTTTTTTATTAAAAAAAAAGAGACAGTTAGATAGGGTTCTTAGAGCCAATGGAGTCAGGAGATATGGGGAGAAGGCAGGAACGGGGTACTGATTGTGGATGATCAGCCATGATCACATTGAATGGCGGTGCTGGCTCGAAGGGCCGAATGGCCTACTCCTGCACCTGTTGTGTATTGTCTATTGAATGGCGGTGCTGGCTCGAAGGGCTGAATGGCCTGCTCCTGCACCAAATGTGTATTGTCTGCCTATTTTTGGTGTGTGAGTCGGTACTGTATGTCATGTTGTCACTTGCGGGCGGAGCACCAAGGCACATTCCTTGGATGTGAATACTTGGCCAATAAACGTATTAATTTATTCATTGTCTATTGTCTATTGAATTGCGGTGCTGGCTAGGGGGGCCGAATGCCCTACTTTTGCACCAATTGTGTATTGTCTGCCTATCTGCCTATCTTAAGGGGTTGGACAGGCTAGATGCAGGAAGATTGTTCCCGATGTTAGGGAAGTCCAGGACAAGGGGTCACAGCTTAAGGATAAGGGGGAAATCCTTTAAAACCGAGATGAGAATAACTTTTTTCACACAGAGAGTGGTGAGTCTCTGGAACTCTCTGCCACAGAGGGTAGTTGAGGCCAGTTCATTGGCTATATTTAAGAGGGAGTTAGATGTGGCCCTTTTGGTTAAGGGGATCAGCGGGTATGGAGAGAAGGCAGGTACGGGATACTGAGTTGGATGATCAGCCATGATCATATTGAATGGCCTACTCCTGCACCTAATTTCTATGTTTCTATCTGTGGTGTGTGAGTCGGTACTGAGTGTGTGTGTGTGTGTTCCCTCTACAGGGGTGAACGCGAGTACACGCTGGTGTTGCGGACGGACATGTACACGGCCAGACACACGCAGTGGTTTTACTTCCAGGTGCGGAACACCCGCCGCTCGCTGCCCTACCGCTTCACCATCGTCAACCTGATGAAGTCCAGCAGCCTGTACAACAGGGGCATGAAGCCGCTCCTCTACTCGGCTCGGGACGCCCAGGACGGCGGCCGGGGCTGGCGCAGGGTGGGCGACCAGATCAACTACTACAGGAACGGCCATGTGTCGGGCGGGGGTCGCCAGTACTTCTCCCTCACCTGGACCTTCCAGTTCCCCCACGACGCCGACACCTGCTACTTCGCCCACTGCTACCCCTACACCTACTCCGACCTGCAGGACTACCTGCTCCAGGTGGCCACCAGCCCGGCCAAGAGCAAGCTGTGCAAGGTGCGGGTCCTGTGCCGGACGCTGGCCGGCAACATGGTCTACCTGCTGACCGTCACCAACCCGTCTCGCAGCCCGCGGGAGGCGGCGGCCAAGCGGGCGGTGGTGCTGACGGCCAGGGTGCACCCGGGCGAGAGCAACAGCTCCTGGGTGATGAAGGGGCTCCTCGACTGCCTGCTGGGCAGCTCGGCCGACGCCTGCCTCCTGCGCGACACCTTCCTCTTCAAGATCGTGCCCATGATCAACCCCGACGGCGTCATCGTCGGTAACTATCGTTGCTCCCTCGCCGGCCGCGACCTCAACCGCCAGTACCGCACCATCCACAAGGACCACTACCCCCCTGTCTGGTACACCAGGAGGCTCATCAAGAGGTGAGCAGCCCCTCGTCAAGGGATAGCAGCAGAAATTAGGCCAACTAAATAAAAAAATATGCAGGTTAATGGAGTAGGAGAAAAATTAGGCCATTCGGCCCATCAAGTCTAAGGCCATTCGGCCCATTGAGGGCCTGTTTCCGCACTGTATCGCTAAATTAATTAAAAAAATAATATTTGCAGAAGGATACAAGGTTCTGGAAGGACATGGGGGCAAAGATAGACCAGTCATAAGTTTATTGAGTAGGAGTAAATTAGGCCATTCAGCCCATCAAGTCTACTCTGCCATTCAATCACAGCTGGTCTTTCTCTCCCTCCTAACCCCATTCTCCTGCTTTCACCCCATAACAATAGACAATAGGTGCAGGAGAAGGCCATTCGGCCCATCAAGTCTACTCCACCGTCCACACACTGCCGGTCTATCTCTCCATTCCAAAGATATCCCATACTCCAAAGACGTGCAGGTTTTTGTCGGTTAATTGGCTTTAGTAAACTTGTAAATTGTCCGTAGTGTGTGCAGGGTAGTGTTGTTGTGCGGGGAATGCTGGCAGGCTTGGACTTGAGGGCCTATTTTCGCACTGTATCACTAAATTAAACTAAAAAAAATATGCAGAAGGATACAAAGGGAACTCATGGGGCAAAGATAGACCAGCCGTAAGTTTGTGTTCATGGGGTAGGAGAAATTAGGCCATTCGGCCCATCAAGCCTATTCCGCCATTCAATCATGGCTGTCTATCTCTCCCTCTCAACCCCTTTCTCTTGCCTTCTCCCCATAACCCCTGACACCCGTACTGATCAAGAATCTATCTATGCCTTAAAAATACACACTGGCTTGGCCTCCACAGCCTTCTGTGGCAAAGGATTCCACCAATTCACCACCCTCTGACTAAAGAAATTCCTCCTCATCTCTTAAAGATAGCAGAGTCAAGGGATTTGAGGAGAAGGCCCTTCGAGCCAGCACCGCCATTCACTTAGATCATGGCTGATCATCCACAATCAGTACCCCGTTCCTGCCTTCTCTCCATATCCCCTGACTCCGCTATCTTTAAGAGCCCTATCTAACTCTCTCTTGAAAGTATCCAGAGAACCGGCCTCTGAGGCAGAGAATTCCACAGACTCACAACTTTCTGGGTAAAAAAGTCTTTCCGCATCTCAGTTCTAAATGGCTTACTCCTTATTCTTACACTATGGCCCCTGGTTCTGGACATCGGGAGCATGTTTCCTGCCTCTAGCATGTCCAAACCCGTAATAATGTTATATGTTTCAATAAGATACCTTCTCATCCTTCTAAATTCCAGAGTATCCAAGCTCCATTCTCTCAGCATATGACAGTCCCGCCATCCCAGGAATTAACCTCATGAACCTACACTGCACTCCCTCAATAGCAAGAATGTCCTTCCTCAAATTTGAAGACCAAAACTGCACACAATACTCCAGGTGTGGTCTCACCAGGGCCCTGTACAACTGCAGAAGGACCTCTTTGCTCCTAGTCTCAGCTCCTCTTGTTATGAAGGCCAACATGGGACCCCCAGATCACGTTGTACTTCCCCTTTTCCCAACTTGACACCATTTAGATAGTAATCTGCCTTCCTGTTTTGGATACCAAAGTGGATAACCTCACATTTATCCACGTTAAACTTCATCTACCCACTCCCCCAACCTGTCCAAGTCACCCCTGCATTCTCATAGCATCCTCCTCACAGTTCACACTGCCACCCAGCTTTGTGTCATCTGCAAATTTGCTCATGTGACATTGAATCAGTGATGTTGCAATAGCAGGGAGAGCGGTGAGATTGCACCAAAGCCCTTCTGATTGTGGCCTCTTTGCAGGCTGCTGGAGGAGAGGACGGTGCTGTTGTACTGTGACCTCCATGGGCACAGCCGCAAGCAGAACGTCTTCATGTACGGCTGTCAGGAGCAGAGCACCCTGGCCACCTGCGCCCAGCAGCGGGTGCTGCCTCTCATGCTCAGCAAGAACTGCAACGACAAGGTAAAGGCAGATTTGATGAGAGACGGCTCCCCCTCCCGTCAAACCCAGCACCGACATCACCCTGCACCCATCACACGCGGACCACGCTAGTAAACCCCACACCGCTAAACCTGGCACCGATATACCTGGACCAAGAATCACCCTGCCGCCCATCACACGAGGACTGCGCTGGCAAACATAGACATAGAAACATAGAAATTAGGTGCAGGAGTAGGCCATTCAGCCCTTCGAGCCTGCACCGCCATTCAATATGATCATGCCTGATCATCCAACTCAGTATCCCGTACCTGCCTTCTCTCCATACCCTCTGATCCCCTTAGCCACAAGGGCCACATCTAACTCCCTCTTAAATATAGCCAATGAACTGGCCTCGACTACCCTCTGTGGCAGAGAGTTCCAGAGATTCACCACTCTCTGTGTGAAAAAAGTTCTTCTCATCTCAGTTTTAAAGGATTTCCCCCTTATCCTTGAGATGTGACCCCTTGTCCTGGACTTCCCCAACATCGGGAGCAATCTTCCTGCATCTAGCCTGTCCAACCCCTTAAGAATTTTGTAAGTTTCTATAAGATCCCCTCTCAATCTCCTAAATTCTAGAGAGTATAAACCAAGTCTATCCAGTCTTTCTTCATAAGACAGTCCTGACATCCCAGGAATCAGTCTGGTGAACCTTCTCTGCACTCCCTCTATGGCAATAATGTCCTTCCTCAGATTTGGAGACCAAAACTGTACGCAATACTCCAGGTGTGGTCTCACCAAGACCCTGTACAACTGCAGTAGAACCTCCCTGCTCCTATACTCGAATCCTTTTGCTATGAAACTTCCCCTGTCTCCCATTATTAACGTTCATAAGGGCTAGGATCAGAATTATAAGTTATTTAAGGTCATAAGGTCAAAGTGATAGGCGTAGAATTAGGCCGTTTGGCCCATCAAGTCTACTCCGCCATTCAATCATGGCTGATCTATCTCTCCCTCCTAACCCCATTCTCCTGCCTTCTCCCCGTGGAAGAATAAAGAAATTTCTCCTCATCTCCTTCCTAAAGGAACGACCTTTAATTCTGAGGCTGTGGCCTCTGGTTCTAGACTCTCCCAATAGTGGAAACATCCCCTCCACAACCCCTCTTTCCAAAACTTTCAATTTGATCTTCCCCCCCCCCCCCCCCCCCCCCAACGCTTCATTCTTCTAAACTCCAGTGAGTACATACATGCCAAGTGCCGGCAAATGCTCATCATATGTTAACCCACTCATTCCCGGGATCATTCTTGTAAACCTCCTCTAGACCCTGTCCAGAGCCAGCACATCCGTCCTTAGATATGGGGCCACTATCTCTCCACTGACTTGGCCTCCATATCCTTCTGTGGGAAAAAAATCCACAGATTCACCACCCTCTGACTAAAGAAATTTCTGCTCATCTCCTTCTTAAAGGAACGTCCTTTAATTCTGAGGCTGTGGCCTCTACCCCTGGACTCTCCCACTAGTGGAAACATCCTCTCCACATCCACTCTATACTAATGGGGCTGTCCCACTTATGACTGCGATAGATCCCCTCGATGGAAGGGAGGTCAGAGCCGAAGCCGGCACCCGTCATAGGTCGATACAGGTCGCCGAACATTTTCAAACATGTTGAAAATCAAGCGGGGACCAGAACAAGGTACGACTCTTTGGGCGACTACTCATGACCATACAGGCTTCACCCCGCGACATGTCGACACGTGACACCTGTACGGTCGTGAGTCGTCTCCTCAGTCGCACAAAGAGCCGTAGCTTCTTTCTGGTCGCCGCTGGATTTTCAACATGTTGAACATGTTCAGCAACCTGCAACGACCCATGACGGGTGCCGGCAGCCGCCGAAAAAGTCGGGTAAGTGGGACAGGTCCCTAAGCTTTTCACTATTCTGTGCGTTTCCTGCGCACTGGAGAGGAAAAGACTACAAAAATGGTAGTAAACACTGCCCAGTCCATCATCGGCTCTGACCTCCCTTCCATCGAGGGGCTCTATCGCAGTAGCTGCCTCAAAAAGGCTGGCAGTATCATCAAGGACCCACACCATCCTGGCCACACACTCATCTCCCCGCTGCCTTCAGGTAGAAGGTACAGGAGCCTGAAGACTGCAACATCCAGGTTCAGGAATACTTCCCCACAGCCATCAGGCTATTAAACCTGGCTCGGACAAAACTATGAACATTAATAGCCCATTATCTGTTATTTGCACGTTATCAGTTTATTTATTGATGTGTGTATATATTTATATAATGGTATATGGTATATGGACACACTGATCTGTTCTGTATTTATGCCTACTATGTTCTGTTGTGTTGAAGCAAACCAAGAATTTCATTGTCCTATCAGGGACACATGACAATAAACTCTCTTGAATCTTGAATCAATGAGGCCCACCATGGTTCTAGACTCCAGTCAGTACAGGCCCTGTGTTGAGAAACTCTCTTCATGTGTCCGTTTGTCTCCACACAGTTCTCCTTCCAGAGCTGCAAGTTCCACATCAAGCGGGAGAAGGAAGGGACGGGGCGAGTGGTGGCGTGGAGGTTGGGCGTAGCCAACAGTTACACGCTAGAGGCCACCTTCTGCGGTTCTACCATCGGTGAGTGCCGTGCCGCCCCGCGCCGGCGGTCAGAGACCCTTCCCTTCGCTCTTCATGGGGGTTACAAAATGGGAAACAATAGACAATAGATGCAGGAGTAGGCCATGCGGCCCTTTGAGCCAGCACTGCCATTCAATGTGATCATGGCTGATCATCACAAATCAGTACCCCGTTCCTGCCTTCTCCCCATATCCCCTGACTCCGCTATTTTAAGAGCCCTGTCTAGCAATCTCTTGAAAGTATCCAAAGAACCGGCCTCCACCGCCCACTGAGGCAGATAATTCCACAGACTCACAACTCTCTGTGTGAAAAAAGTGTTTCCTCGTCTCCGTTCTAAATGGCTTACCCCTTATTCTTAAACTATGGCCCCTGGTTCTGGATTCCCTCGACATCAGGAACATGTTTCCTGCCTCTAGCGTGTCAAAACCCTTATTAATCTTATATGTTTCAATAAGGTCCCTCTCATCCTTCTAAACTCCAGAGTGTACAAGCCCAGCCGCTCCATTCTCTCAGCGTATGACAGTCCCGCCATCCCGGGAATTAACCTTGTAAACCTACGCTGCACTCCCTCAATAGCAAGAATGTCCTTCCTCCAATTACGGGACCAAAACTGCATACAATACTCTAGGTGTGGTCTCATTAGGGCCCTGTACAACTGCAGAAGGACCTCTTTGCTCCTATATTCAACTCCTCAAGACCCTTGCCTTCGCTCTTCATGGGGGTTACAAAATGGGGAAGCCTCGAGACAAAGGGCTGCAGGTGCTGGGAAAATGCACAAAATGACACATCGTGCTGGACTAACTCAAGGCGGCACGGTGGCGCACCGGTAGAGTCGCTGCCTCACAGCGCCAGCGACCCGGGTTTGATCCCGACTACGGGTGCTGTCTGTACGGAGTTTCTACCTTCTCCCTGTGGCTCGCGTGGGATTTCTCCGAGAACTTCGGTTTCCTCCCACACTCCAATGACGCACAGGTTTGTAGATTAATTGGTTACAAACCTGTTGTCTATTGAAACCGGAGCACCCGGAGAAAACCCAACGCAACCTACATACAAACTGTACACAGACAGCACCCGTAGTCAGGATGGAGCCCGGGTCACTGGCGCTGTGAGGCAGCAACTCTATCGCTGCGCCACCGTGCCACCCACCATGGTCTTTATTCTCTAACGAGTCTTCACTTTGATGGTCTAATTGCAGGAAATAAAAGCAATATCCATTTCAACGTGGGAGATCTGGAAGGTATGGGCGCGCAGTTTTGCGACACACTGCTGGACTACTGTGACCCTGACGAATCCAAGGTAACACAGGCCATGTACGACACAGAGTTAGTGGAGTAACTCAGCGACTCTTGCTACTGAGGGAGTGCAGTGTAGGTTCACCAGGTTAATTCCCGGGATGGCGGGACTGTCATATGAAAAGAAAATGGAGCGGCTGGGCTTGTACACTCTGGAGTTTAGAAGGATGAGAGGGTTTCTTATTGAAACATTTTAGATTATTAAGGGTTTGGACACGCTAGAGGCAGGAAACATGTTTCCGATGTTGGGGGAGTTGAGAACCAGCGGCCACAGTTTCCGAATACGGGGTAAGCCATTAAGAACGGAGATGAGGAAACACTTTTTCACACAGAGAGTTGTGAGTCTGTGGAATTCTCTGCCTCAGAGGGCGGTGGAGGCCGGTTTTCTGGATACTTTCAAGAGAGAGCTAGATAGGGCTCTTAAAGATAACGGAGTCAGGGGATATGGGGAGAAGGCAGGAACGGGGTACTGAATGTGGATGATCAGCCTATGAATGGTGGTGCTGGCTCAAAGGGCCGAATGGCCTACTCCTCACCTATTGTTTATTGTCTATTGTCTATTGTGAGTCAGGCAGCATCTTTGAAGAAGGGTCCGACCTGAAACGTCACCCATTCCTTCTCTGCAGCGATGCTGCCTATCCCGCTGAGTTACTCCAGCATTTTGGGTCCATCTCTGGAGAACATGGATAGGTGACGTTTCAGGTCAGAATCTTTCTTCAGACTGATTGTAACGGGGGAGGGGGGGGGGGAGAGGGAGTTAGAAAAGAGAGGTGGGGACGGGACAAAGCAAGCAGATGAGAGGTGCTGCCAAAAATGCTGGAGAAACTCAGCGGGTGAGGCAACATCTATGGAGCAAAGGAATAGGTGACTTTTTGGGTCGAGACCCTTCTTCAGACTGATGTGGGGATGGTGGGGGCGGGAAGAAGAATGGAAGAGGTGGATACAGTGGGCTGTGGGAGAGCTGGGAAGGGGAGGGGAAGGAGGGAGAAAGCAGGACTACCTGAAATTGGAGCAGTCAATGTTCATACCGCTGGGGTGTAAACTGCCCAAGCGAAATATGACGTGCTGCTCCTCCAATTTACGGTGGGACTCACACTCGAGCCATGGAGGAGGCCCAGGACAGAATGGTCAGCTTTGGAATGGGAGGGGGAGTTGAAGTGCTGGGCCACCGGGAGATCAGGTTGGTTATTGCGAACTGAGCGGAGGTGTTGGGCGAAGCGATCGCCGAGCCTACGCTTGGTCTCACTGATGTGGAGCAGCTGACATTTAGACCAGCGGATGCAATAGATGAGGTTGAAGGAGGTGCAGGTGAACCTCTACCACACCTGGAAAGACTGCGTTGGGTCCTTGGATGGAGTCGAGGGGGGGGAAATGAGAGGTGAAAATACTGGGAACTGCAGATGCTGGTTTACAAAAAAAAGACACAAATTTACTGGAGTAACTCAGCGGGTCAGATAGCACCTCTGAAGAGAAGGAAGAGTTGATGTTTTGGGCCGAGACCTTCAAACTGATTGTGGGGGGGGGGGGGGGAGAAAGCTGGAAGAGAGATGGGGGAAGGGTATATGTGGGTCCTTGTCAAACCTACCCTGAGAAAAGGTTCTGACTGCCCATGACTCGTATCTATGCCTATCTGGATTTGGTACGCTAACTTAAGCAGCGTAGAGGGCCAGCGTAAGGGGGGGATGGGAAGGACAATGGAGGACCGGAGTGGATGGGGGGGGGTGTGGGGACAACAAAAGGAGGATTCAGTATGCTTTGAAACTTTGTCAGCAAGCAAGCAAGTTTATATGTATAAGAAGGAACTGCAGATGCTGGAACAATCGAAGGTAGACAAAAATGCTGGAGAAACTCAGCGGGTGAAGCAGCATCTACGGAGCGAAGGAAATAGGCGACGTTTCGGGTCGAGGCCCTTCTTCAGAAGTTTATTTATACCGCACGTTTCAGCAACGAGGCGATTCAAAGCACTTTACACAAAGCATTAAAAAGCAATCAAAAGCAATAAAAAATTCATTAAAACTAGAAAATATAAATAAGCTAAAATTAAATTAGACAAGTACAAAATACAAGAATAAAAATGACAGTGCAGTGTTTTCGAAATGAATAATTATTTAATTTAACTAAAATGAAAAGGAATTAAAAACAGCGTCAAACAGAAAGGTCTTCAGCGCCGATTTAAAAGAACCGAGAGTTGGAGAGGACCCGCGTTTTTTCAGGAAGTTTGTTCCATAGATGTGGAGCATAAAAACTAAACGCTGCTTCTCCATGTTTAGTTCTGACTCTGGGGACAGAAAGCAGACATGACCAAGATGACGTCAGGGGTGTGGATGGTTCATGACGTAGCATAATGTCAGTACCCCTAGTTGGCTGCGGGTTGCAGACTTTAAAAAAAATCAAATTATTTATTCAAATATTAGAAACATAAATACATAGAAAATAGGTGCAGGAGGAGGCCATTCGGCCCTTCGAGCCAGCACCGCCATTCATTGTGATCATGGCTGATCGTCCACAATCAATAACCCGTGCCTGCCTTCTCAGATTCAATTTTAATTTTAATTGTCATTGTCAGTGTACAGTACAGAGACAACGAAATGCATTTAGCATTTCGTTGTCTCTGTACTGTACACTGACAATGACAATTAAAATTAAAATTGAATCTGAGAAGGCAGGCACGGGTTATTGATTGTGGGCGATCTCCCCATATCCCTTAATTCCACTAGCCACTAGAGCTCTATCTAACTCTCTCTTAAATCCATCCAGTGATTTGGCCTTCACTGCCCACAAATTCACAACTCTCTGGGTGAAAAAGTGCTCTATAATTAAAGTTCAGTTCAGTTCAGCTAAAGTGCTTGGTAAACATTGGCCGTGCAGATATCGTAATTGAAAATATTGGGAATTATCGCGTATGCTCACTGCATTTCATCAAGTAAGGCACTATTTGTGTTTTTTCTTGATTGGTATCTAAATATTCTCAGAAGTGATAAATCTGGCTGTAAATTTTTCTTCAGATGCGTTTTCATTTTGAATGTAAAAACCCACTTGGGAACCATGGGCGATTTAAAAAGATTACAGCCAGATTTATCACTTCTGAAACTTTTTAGATGCCAAAGGAATCAAGAAAAAACACCTTATTTGATGAAATGCAGTGGGCAAACGGCCAATGTTCGCCAAGGCTGTTGTTGTCCCTTCAGCTCTCGCTTCTATCTACCGTCATTTCTCCTCACGTTTGGAATTCTGGAGTAGGCTAAATGTCTCTCACGCTTATCCCGATTTCCATAATTATTTACAGCACAAAAATTGACAATTTCAGCGGGTTTTAACGGGCCCGTTACGCTGGAAACAACGGTAAGTGCCTACCTGCAGTTCATCGCGTGTAATCCATTTGGAGAAGCGTAGCAACAGCGCGGGTCATGGGTCGTGACCCGACTGCCGTGAAACCTCCCTATACTGGATCTGCCACGCATATTAAAAGCCTCCAACCTCATCGTTCCCCAGCCCCGCACGGCCCGATTTTACCTTCTCCCCAAAATCCACAAACCTGACTGGCCTAGTAGACCCATTGTCTCTGCCTGTTCGTGCCCCACCGGACATTTCCACATACCTCGCCTCCATCCTATCAATCCCTCCCTACCTATGTTCAAGACACCTCAGACACTCTCCGTCGTCTCCAGGCATTCCGTTCTCTAGGCCCCCATCCCCTCATCTTCACCATGGACGTCCAGTCACTCTACACCTCTATCCCCCACCAAGAGGGTCTCAAAGCCCTCCGGTTCTTCCCCGACCGGAGAACCAACCAATCTCCGTCTACAGATACTCTCCTCTGCTGCTGGTCCTACGAAGTCTGAAGAAGGGTTTCGTCCCAAAACGTTGCCTATTTCCTTCGCTCCATAGATGCTGCTGCACCCGCTGAGTTTCTCCAGCAATTTTTGGTTACCTTCGATTTTCCAGCATCTGCAGTTCCTTCTTAAACAGATATTAAAATAGTAGTTATAACACAACAAAACAAACCAGTATCAATCACCATAATACAAGACAAAACAAATAAACTACTATACAACTATGTTACAATCCTTGTCCAGGATGCATTCCATCCCCCACGGTGCCCAGCGGTCCCGGAAATCCCCCGCGGTGCCCGTGGACAGCGCGTATTCCCTCTCTAACCCCATCCGGGCACGGACCTAACCCCGGAAAAGGGCCAGGCAGCCGGCTCGGGCAGAGCCCTCTTCCGCCTGGCGCTGTGACTGACGGATGGCCGGCTTGGCCAGGCCCAGGAGCAACCCAACCAGGGACATCTTCAGCCCTCTACCTTCTCCCCTACGCACAGGGTGAACGGAGATGAGGATGGTGGGGGTGCGGTTTGTATGCTTTGGCTGTGCAAGCACAGAGTCTCACTGGGCATTCGTATCCCGTCCCGTTATTGAAGTAAATTAATTGATTTTGCGTCTCCTGCTCTAGTATAGCCAATGCTTAAAGCAGCTGAAGACCCAGATGAAGGAGGTTATTGCAACCAAGATGGGGCTATCCAGCGGCGAGTATGATTCAGACACTCCACTCAACGAGATCCTGTCCTGCATTGAATCCAGGTAGTACATAGATAGAGTATGTTGACTTTAGTGACAGGAGCAGGATTAGGCCATTCAGCCCAGCAAGTCTACCCCGCCATTCAAGTCTACCCCGTGGCTGATCTATCTCTCCCTTCTCAACCCCATTGGACAAATCCATCTTCTGTCACGGTGACAGTTGCCACGATGGCGCAGCGGTAGAGACGCCTCGCAGCGCCGGAGACTCAGGTTCCATCCGGTCTGTACGGAGTTTGTACATTCTCCCCGTGACAGTAGATGATGGTGGTGCCAGAATTAGCTCAGGATACTTCCAGTTTCCAGCCCCATGATGTGGAAAATAGACAACAGACAATATGTGCAGGAGTAGGCCACTCGGCCCTTCGAACCAGCACCGCCATTCAATGTGATCATGGCTGATCATCCCCAATCAGTACCCCGTTCCTGCCTTCTCCTCATATCCCCTGACTCCGCTATCTTTCAGAGCCCTATCTAGCTCTCTCTTGAAAGTATCCAGAGAACTGGCCTCCACCGCCCTCTGGGGCAGAGAATTCCACAGACACACTCTGTAAGAAAAAGTGTTTCCTCAGCTCCTCATACCCCGTTCTAAATGGCTCACCCCTTATTCTGACCTCATGGTTTTCTGCGGGTGCTCCGGTTTTCTCCCACACTCCAAAGACGTGCAGGATTGTAGGTTAATTGGCCTCTGTAAATTTCCCCTGGTGTGTAAGGAGTGAATGAGAAAGTGGAATAACATGGAACTAGTGTGAACGGGTGATGGATGGTCGGGCCGAAGGGCCTGTTTTCATGCTGTATCTCTAAACTAAGCTAAACCAAATGTGCAGGATTCCCAAAAAGTTAATTTGCAAGTCGAATCTGTAGTAAGGAAGGCAAACGCAATGCTAGCATTTATTTAGAGATAGCTAGAATGCAAAAAACAGATATGTACTGTAATGCTGAGGCTCTATAAGGCGCTGGTCAGGCCGCATTTGAGGTACTGTGAGCAATTTTAGGCACCATATCTGAGGATGGATGTGCTGGCTCTGTAGAGGGCCCAGAGGAGGTTTACAAGAATGATCCCAGGAATGAGTGGGTTAGCATATGATGAGCGTTTGATGATACTGGGCCTGTACTCGCTGGAGTTTGGAATTTCTAAATTCTAAAGTCAGAGGGTGGTGAATCTGTGGAATTATTTGCCACGTAAAGCTGTGGAGGCTAAGTCAGTGGATATTTTTTATGGAAGAGATAGACAGGTTCTTGATTAGTGTGGGTGTCAGAGGTTACGGGGAGAAGGCAGGAGAATGGGGTTAGGAGGGAGAGATAGATCAGCCATGATTGAATGGCAGAGTAGGCTTGATGATTCACCGCCCTCTGACTAAAGAAATTCCTCCTCATCTTGTTGCTGAAGGAACGTCCTTTAATCCTGAGGCTGTGACCGTTAGTCCAAGACTCTCCCACTAGTGGAAACATCCTCTCCACATCCACTCTATCCAGGCCTTTCACTACTCTGTATGTTTCAATGAGGTACCCCCTCATTCTTCTAAACTCCAGCGAGTAAAGGCCCAGTGCCGACAAATACTCATCATAGGTTAACCAACTCATTCCTGGAATCATTCTAGTGAACCTCATCTGGACCCTCTCCAGCGCCAGCACATCCTTCCTCAGATTTGGGGTCCAAAACTGCTCACAATTGCTTTTGCTCTTAATCTTAGACACAGTAGAGGATTCAATGCCATCACAAACCATGTCCTGGTAGCTATCCATCTCCTGTGTCATTCCTCGTGCAGTGAGCGTATCCGTGGTCCAATATAGGCGCTTTCTGACACGTGGGGGAGCGGTTCTGGTCAACTACTACCTCAAGTGCAGTGAGAACAGGAAGACAATAGACAATAGGTGCAGGAGAGGCCATTCGGCTCCTCGAGCCAGCACCGCCATTCAATGTGATCATGGCTGATCATCCATAGAAACATAGAAAATAGGTGCAGAAGGAGGCCATTCGGCCCTTCGAGCCAGCACCGCCATTCATTGTGATCATGGCTGATCGTCCCCAATCAATTACCCGTGCCTGCCTTCTCCCCATATCCCTTGATTCCACTAGCCCCTAGAGTTCTATCTAACTCTCTCTTAACTCCATTCAGTGAATTGGCCTCCACTGCCCTCTGTGGCAGGGAATTCCACAAATTCACAACTCTCTGGGCGAATTTCTTTTTTCTCACCTCAGTCTTAAATGACCTCCCCTTTATTCTAAGACTGTGGCCCCTGGTTCTGGACTCGTCCAACATTGGGAACATTTTTCCTGCATCTAGCTTGTCTAGTCCTGATCCACAATCAGTACCCCGTTCCTGCTTCTCCTCGAAGGGCCGAGTGGCCTACTCCTGCACCTATTGTCTATTGTCTATGTCCCGGCTAATGCGAGACAGTTGGCAACCCTAAATGAGACATATGTTGGCACGTTTTTACAAGAGTTATTGTTCCATGTATGAGATTGATGAAATAGTCACTGCATTTTCTGCCTCATTTCAGTTCCGCTGGATCTAACAGTTCCGTTTCCGACGAGTCGTCGTTTGTTAACAAGGAGTGCACCGATTTCTCTGCACAGGTTGTTCTTCCCTCTTCTCTCCCACCCCTTCCCCATATTTGTGATCACTTAGAGAGGAGAAACGAGGAGGTCCCCCCGTGTGCAGGGAGTGGATGAGAAAGTGGGATAATGTAGAACGAGTGTGAGCTGGAGATCGATGGTCGGCACGGACTCGGTGGGCCGAAGGGCCTGTTTCCACGCTGTATTCATACAATTAATCGATCAAGCAACAGTTTAAAAACACTGGGACGGATGCACAGATGGGAAAGATTGAGAGGGATATGGGGTGGCACGGTGGCGCAGCGGTAGAGTTGCTGCCTCGCAGCGCCAGAGTCCCAGGTTTGATCCTGACCACAGGTGCTGTCTGTATGGAGTTTGCACGTTCTCCCCGTGACCTGTGTGGGTTTTCTCTGGGTGCTCCGGTTTCCTCCCACACTCCAAAGATGTACAGGTCTGTAGGCTAATTGGCTTCGGTAAAAATTGTAAATTGTCCCTAGTGTGTCTAGCATAGCGCTAGTGTACGGGGGGGTCGCTGGTCGGCACGGACCTGTTGGGCCGAAGGGCCTGTTTCCGTGCTGTATCTCTCAACTAAACTAAACTAATCTAAATTGCACAAAACTAAACTAAAGATAGACAAAAAATGCTGGAGAAACTCAACGGGTGAGGCAGCATCTGTGGAGAGAAGGAATGGGTAACGTTTCGGGTCGAGAACTAAATGCCATCTCTTTTTTTAAGCAGGATTTGGTACAGAGGAAAAAACAACTAAAAACCAAGAGAGTGAGAGGAAATTCCTACTTGATGAGGAAGGCCTTGGACATGGAAAACAAACAGCAGGTACTCGATTATCAGAGGAGGAGAAAGAGATACAGGGGGGTGAGATAATTTCACAGAGCCACAGAGGCACGGAGTCACGCAGTGTGGAAACGGGCCCTTCAGGCCAACTTGCCCACACCGGCCAACATGTCCCAGCGACACTGGTCCCACCTGCCTGCGTTTGGTCCACATCCCTCCAAACCTGTCCTATCCATGAACCTGTCATGAAATGGAGAGATGGAGAGGCAGAGGCAAGGAGATACAGATAGAGAGAGACACAGAGCTACAAATAGAGGTGGAAAGAGCAAAATAGATCAATCTGGTGTCCGCCGTGTTGTGAGGCCGAGTGTAGACTCGCCAGCCGTTTCGCTGAACACTTGCGCTTGGGCCGCTAAGGCCTGCTGGATCTCCCGGCTATTAACCGTTTCAACTTCCCTTCCCATTCCCACACTGACCTTTCTGTCCTGGGCCTCCTCCACTGTCAGAGTGAGGCCACACACAAACTGGAGGAACACCACCTCATATCCCGCTAGGGCAGTTTACACCCCAGCGGTATGAACACTGACTTCTGCAATTTTACGTAACCCCCTCCTTTCCCCATTTCTCCTGGAACTCTCTGCCACAGAGGGTAGTTGAGGCCAGTTCATTGGCTATATTTAAGAGGGAGTTAGATGTGGCCCTTGTGGCTAAGGGGATCAGGGGGTATGGAGAGAAGGCAGGTACGGGATACTGAGTTGGATGATCAGACATGATCATATTGAATGGCGGTGCAGGCTCGAAGGGCCGAATGGCCTACTCCTGCACCTAATTTCTATGTTTCTATGTTTCTACAGAGTTGATGTGGACAAGCTTTTCCCTTTGAGAATAGGGAAGATTCAAACAAGAGGACATGACTTCAGAATTAAGGGACAGAAGTTTAGGGGTAATATGAGGGGGAACTTCTTTACTCAGAGAGTGGTAGCGGTGTGGAATGAGCTTCCAGTGGAAGTGGTGTCGGCAGGTTCGTTGGTATCATTTAAAAATAAATTGGATAGGCATATGGATGAGAAGGGAATGGAGGGTTATGGTATGAGTGCAGGCAGGTGGGACTAAGGGAAAAAAAGTTGTTCGGCACGGACTTGTAGGGCCGAGATGGCCTGTTTCCGTGCTGTAATTGTTATATGGTTATATGGTCCTGATTAATTTTACTCTTTGTACGACTTCGCCTCAGCCAACAGTGACCCATTCTACATTTCCTCAAACATTGTCTGCTTTGATCTGTCCTTTTCACACCTTACCCTTCCATATCTCTTGTTACCCGCTCCCCTGACACCCTGTCTGAAGAAGTGGTCTCGACCCGAAACATCGCCCAATCCTTCTCTCCAGAGATGCTGCCTGACACGCTGAGTTACTCCAGCATTTTGTGTCCATCAGTGGAAGAGAGTTTGGTTTTGAAGACAGCGGAGTCAGGGGATATGGGGAGAATATCCTCCCCTCCCCTCTCCTCTCCTCTCCTCTCCTCCCTCTTCTCTCCTCTCCGTTCCCCTCCTCTACTCTCCTCTACTCTCCTCTACTCTCCTCTACTCTCCTCTACTCTCCTCTCCTCTCCCCTCCTCTCTCTCCTCTCCCCTCTCCTCCCCTCTCCTCCCCTCTCCTCCCCTCTCCTCCCCTCTCCTCCCCTTTCCTCAAACATTGTCTGCTTTGATCTGTCCTTTTCACACCTTACCCTTCCATATCTCTTGTTACCCGCTCCCCTGACACCCTGTCTGAAGAAGTGGTCTCAACCCGAAACATCACCCATTCCTTCTCTCCTCCCCTCTCCCCCTCTCCTCTCCTCTCCTCTCCTTTCCTCCTCTCCTCTCCTCTCCTCTCCTCTCCTCTCCCCTCCTCCCTCCCCTCCTCCCCCCTCCCCCCTCCTCTCCCCTCCTCTCCCCTCCCCTCTCCCCTCCTCTCCCCTCCTCTCCCCTCCTCTCCCCTCCTCTCCCCTCCTCTCCCTTCCTCTCCCTTCCTCTCCTCTCCTCACCTCATTCAACCCTCGAGCTCCTGGGAGATGTTGAAGAGAGTGGATGTGGAGAGGATGTTTCGGATGGCATGAATGGGGTACTGATTGTGGATGATCAGCCATGATCACAGTGAATGGCGGTGCTGGCTCGAAGGGCCGAATGGTCCCAACTGCCTGCCCATAACCCTCCAAACCTGTCAGTTGCGTGATGGTCTGGGCTTCGTACACAAGGGCGTCACAGTTGCACAGCGGTAGAGTTGCATTTTGTGTCTGTCTTGGGGACGAACAAAATCTGTCACCCACAGTGAAAGCCCAGCAGCATCTTCTCAACGTGCTTTGTGTTTTTTTGCGTAGCTTCCCCCAAAAGTCCAGCCTCCCAAGTCAGCTCGGCAGACGGGAAGGCTACAGAGACAGGCTCCCCACTCCCCCTACCACAACGGCAGTGACCTGGACTCAGACCCCAACGCCAAGGTACGGCATGTTTAGTTTAGTTTAATTTAGAGATACAGCGCGGAAACCACCGAGTCCACGCTGACCAGCGATCCCCGCACACGAACACTATCCCACGCACACTAGGGATCATTTACAATTTCTACCGAACCCAATTAACCTACAAACCCGCACGCACGTCTTTGGAGTGCAGGTGGAAACCAGAACATCCGGAGAAAACCCACACGGTCACAGGGAGAACGTACAAACTCCGTACAGTTTAATGTTTTATGTGTCACTCCTAACTGTCACTGTATGTCATGTTGTCACTGTGGGCGGAGCACCAAGGCAAATTCCTTGTATGTGAATACTTGGCCAATAAACTTATTCATTCAATAGACAATAGACAGTAGGTGCAGGAGTAGGCCATTCGACCCTTCGAGGCAGCACCGCCATTCAATGTGATCATGGCTGATCATCCACAATCAGTACCCCGTTCCTGCCTTCTCCCCATATCTCCTGACTATACTATCTTTAAGAGCCCTATCTAGCTCTCTTGAAAGTATCCAGAGAACCGGCCTCCACTGCCCTCTGAGGCAGAGAATTCCACAGACTCCCAACTCTCTGTGAGAAAAAATGTTTCCTCGTCTCCATTCTAAATGGCTTACCCCTTATTCCTAAACTTATTCATACAGTCAGCACCCATTGAGAGGTAACTTTATCTCGCGGAGGGTGGTGGGTGTATGGAACGAGCTGCCGGAGGAGGTAGTTGAGGCAGGGACTATAAGAACATTTTGAAAAACATTTAGATAGATACATGGTATAGGTAATTTTAGACAGGTACATGAGACATATAAGACTGTTAAGGGTTTAGACACGCTAGAGGCAGGAAACATGTTCCCGATGTTGGGGGAGTCCAGAACCAGGAGCCAACGGAGACGAGGAAACACTTTTTCTCACAGCGAGTGGTGAGTCTGTGGAATTCGCTGGCTCAGAGGGTGGTGGAGGCGGGTTCTCTGGGATGCTTTCAAGAGAGAGCTAGATAGGGCTCTTAAAAATAGTGGAGTCAGGGGATATGGGGAGAAGGCAGGAACGGGGTACTGATTGGGGATAATCAGCCATGATCACATTGAATGGCGGTGCTGGCTCGAAGGGCCGAATGGCCTACTCCTGCACCTATTGCCTATTGTCTATTGTCTATTGACAGGTTTGGAGGGATATGGGCCAAGCGCGGCGGGCAAATGGGACTAGTATAGAAGGGGCATGTCGGTCGGCATGGGTTAAATGGGCCGAAGGGCCTGTTTCCACTGTATTACTCTATGGCAGGGTGACACAGCGGTAGAGTTGCTGCACTACAGCGTCAGAGACCCGGATTCGATCCTGACTACGTGTGCTGTCTGTGTGGAGTTTGTACGTTCTCCCCGTGACCACTTGGGTTTTCTCCGGGTGCTCCGGTTTCTTCCCACACTCCAAAGATGTACAGGTTCGTAGGTTAATTGACTTTGGTAAATATTGTAAATTGTCCCTAGTGTGTAGGATAGAGTTAGTGTATGGGGTGATTGCTGGTGTAGGTTGGCATTGTGTGCTGAAGGGCCTGTTCTCACGCTGTTCTGTGCTATGTTCTACGTTCTGTTCCGTTTCTCGGTGTCATCTTTAATTCTACTTCACAGGTCCGATGCAGAAGGAATGATGACTACCTTTCGGGCAGAGTCAGCGTGAAAGGTCACAACTTTACTGAGCTAAAGATGCGGTCTGTCTGTGTGAAGTGAGAAGTTCATATTCATATACGTGATCGGAGCAGACTTAGGCCATTCAGCCCATCAAGTCTACACCACCATTCAATCATGTCTGATCACCTTCCCCTCTCAACCCCATTCTCCTGCCTTCTCCCCATAACCCCTGACACCCGTACCAATCAAGAATCTATCAGTCCGTGTTAGACAATAGACAATAGACAATACACAATAGGTGCAGGAGTAGGCCATTCAGCCCTTCTAGCCAGCACCGCCATTCACTTTGATCATGGCTGATCATCCCCAATCAGTACCCCGTTCCTGCCTTCTCCCCATATCCCTTGACTCCGCTATTTTTCTGAGCCCTATCTAGCTCTCTCTTGAAAGCATCCAGAGAACCGGCCTCCACCGCCCTCTGAGGCAGAGAATTCCACAACTCACAACTCTCTATGTGAAAAAGTGTTTCTTCATTTCCATTCTAAATGGCTTACTCCTTATTCTTAAACTGTGGCCTCTGGTTCTGGACTCCCCCAACATCGGGAACACGTTTCCTGCCTCCAGCGTGTCCAAACCGTTAATAATCTTATATGTTTCAATAAGATCCTTCCCCACAGCCATCAGGCTATTAAACCTGGCTCGGACAAAACTCTGAATATTAATAACCCATTTTCTGTTATTTGCACTTTATCAGTTTATTTATTCATGTGTGTATATATTTATATCATGGTATATGGACACACTTATCTGTTTTGTAGTAAATGCCTACTATGTTCTGTGTGCTGAAGCAAAGCAAGAATTTCATTGTCCTATACAGCGACACAGGATAATAAACTCAATTGAACTTGAACTTGAGATGCCCTCTCATCCTTCTAAACTCCAGAGTGTACAAGCCCAGCCGCTCCATTCTCTCAGCATATGACAGTCTTGCCATCCCGGGGAATTAACCTTGTAAACCTACGCTTCACTCCCTCAATAGCAAGAATATCCTTCCTCAAATTAGGGGACCAAAACTGCACACAATACTTCAGGTGTGGTCTCACTAGGGCCCTGTACAGCTGCAGAAGGACCTCTTTGCTCCTATACTCAATTTCTCTTGCTATGAAGGCCAATACGATGTGCGGGTTTGTAGGTTAGTTGGCCCTCTGTACATTGTCCCCAGTGCAGGGAGTGGATGCAAATCTTTTTTTACTCAGAGGGTGATGGGTATATGTTTAGTTTAGTTTATTTATTAGTTTAGTTGAGTTTTTAGTTTAGTACAGTTTAGTTTAGTTATTTGTTGTGTGCTATCCAGTCAGTGGAAAGACTGTACATGATTACAATCGAGCCGTCCACAGTGTACTGATACAGGATAAAGGGAATAACGTTTAGTGCAAGGTCAAGTCCGATTGAAGACAGTCTGAGGGTCTCTGATGAGGTAGATGGAAGGCAAGAGCTGCCAGGTGATCACCCCGCAGATTAAAGGGCCTGTCCCACTGTACGAGGTAATTCAAGAGCTCTCCCGAGTTGAAGAAAAAACTCGTGGTAAGTACGTAGAATGTACGTCTCTTAGCGGCTCGTAACGCTAATGGATGGTACTCGGGATATGTGGTAAGCTCGTGAAGACTTGTGAAGATTTTTAAACATGTTGCAAAATGTCCACGAGAGCCCCGAGTACCTACGAGTGGCTATTACCGTAATTCTCCGAGTTCGAATCAGGGGAAACTCGGGAGAACTCGTGAATTAGCTCGTACAGTGGGACAGGGCCCTTTACACTATCCTACACGCTAGGAACAATCTACAGAACAAACCTGCACGTGTTTGGAGTGGAGGGGAGGAAACCGGAGCACACGGAGGAAACACAACACGGTCACAGGGAGAACGTGCAAACTCCACACAGACAGCACCCGAGGTCAGAGTCGAACAGAAGATAACATAAAAGCAGTGTGAACAAGTGATCGCTGGATGGCGTGGGTCAAAGCCTCACCACATCTCTAAACTCAAGCACAGATTCAGGATCAAGGGAATCACGTTCAGTGCAAGAGAAAATCGGATTAAAAATCGTCCGAGGGTCTCCAATGAGGTAGATGGGTCAGGAACGTTCTCTAGTTGGTGAGATGACGGTTCAGTTGCTGGTGCCTCTGTTCACCGTATCATGGTATACGTGGCAATAAACGGTGGTGCAGCGGTTCCATCCCGACCACGGGTGCTGTCTGTACGGAGTTTGCACATTCTCCCCGTGACCTTTGTGGGTTTTCTCCGAGATCTTCGGTTTCCTCCCACACTACAAAGACCTACAGGTTTGTAGGTTAATTGGCTTGGTATTAAAATGTAAATTGTCCCCAGTGTGTGTAGGATAGTGTTAATGTGCGGGGATCACGGACTCGATGGGCTGAAGGGCCTGTTTCCGCACTGTATTTCAAGAGAGTGGTAGATAGGGCTCTTAAAGTTAGCGGGGTCAGGGGATATGGGGAGAAGGCAGGAACGGGGTACTGATTGTGGATGATCAGCCATGAACACATTGAATGGCGGTGCTGGCTCGAAGGGCCGAATGGCCTACTCCTGCACCTGTTGTCTATTGTATCTCTAAGCTAAAATAAACTAAACAATTGATTGAAAGTGCTGTTCCTACATACAAGCATAAAACGTACTACTCTGTGCAGCACAGATGTTTATGATCTATTTTCTTCCACGTTCTAGAGCTGACGTGGGTCCCTCAGCCCAACAAGGAGAGCACTGGGCCTTACATGACGCCTCACTTGATCGTCTCTCCGGTACAATTCTTCCCCGTCGGTAAAACGAAGCTCCCTCTCATCGATCAAGCGACAAACAGGCAGTGGAAGACATGCCGAAAAAGTAAGGAAAAATTCCCGCCTTCGGGATTAACCGGGAGAGCTTGCATCAAGAGTTGCCTCAGGGGGCGGTGGAGGCCGGTTCTCTGGATGCTTTCAAGTGAGAACTAGATAGGGCTCTTAAAGATAGCGGAGTCAGGGGATATGGGGAGTAGGCAGGAACGGGGTACTGATTGGGGATGATCAGCCATGATCACATTGAATGGCGGTGCTGGCTCGAAGGGCCGAATGGCCTACTCTTGCACCTATTGTCTATTGTCTATTAAGAGTTTTCTTTGGACGGTTGCTTGGCAGTGGGATCATAGACTTTACACTTTAGATTTTGGAGATACACCGTGGAAACAGACCCTTCGGCCCATCGAGTCCTTGCTGACCTGCGATCTCCTTATAATAACTAAAGAATGGATCGACTGGGCTTGTATTCACTGGAATTTAGTAGAATTTTGTAGGATCTTATGAAACATAGAAACATAGACAATAGGTGCAGCAGGAGGCCATTTGGCCCTTCGAGCCAGCACCGCCATTCATTGTGATCATGGCTGATCATCCACAATTGATAACCCGTGCCTGCCTTCTCCCCATATCCCTTGATTCCGCTAGCTCTATCTAACTCTCTTTTAAATTCTTCCAGTGAATTGGCCTCCACTGCCCTCTGTACAGAGAATTCCACAAATTCACAAGTCTCTGGGTGAAAAAGCTTTTTCTCATCTCAGTTTTAAATGGCCTCCCCTTTATGTTTGGACTGTGGCCCCTGGTTCTGGACTCGCCCAACATTGGGAACATTTTTCCTGCATCTAGCTTGTCCAGTCCTTTTATAATTTTATATGTTTCTATAATATCCCCTCTGATCCTTCTAAATTCCAGTGAATACAAGCCCCGTCTTTCCAACCTTTCCTGATATGACAGTCCCGCCATCCCGGAGATTAACCTCGTGAACCTACGCTGCACTGCCTCAATAGCAAGGATGCTCAGAGAGTTGTGAGTCTGTGGAATTCTCTGCCACAGAAGGCAGTGGAGGCCAATTCACTGGATGTTTTCAAGAGAGAGTTAGATATAGCTCTTAGGGCTAACGGAATCAAGGGAAATGGGGAGAAAGCAGGAACAGAGTACTGATTGTGGTTGATCAGCCATGATCACATTGAATGGCGATTCGAAGGGCCGAATGGCCTACTCCTGCAGCTATTTTCTATGTTTCTATATATGTTTCTAACACTATGCTACACACTGGGGACAATTTACAATTTTTACCGAAGCCAATTAACCAACAAACCCACACGGCTTTGGAATGTGGGAGGAAACCGGAGCACCCGGAGAAAACCCTCGCCAGAGACACGGGTTCGATCCTGACTACTGGTGCTGCCGGTGCAGAGTTTGCATGTTCTCACCGTGACCGCGTGGGTTTCCTCCGGGCGCTCCGGGCGCTCCGGTTACCTCCCACTTCCCAAAGACGTGCAGGTTAATTGCCCCTGTGTAAATTGTCCCCAGTGTGTGTAGGATAGTGCTAGTGTACAGGGGCAGTGCGGACTCGGTGGGCCGAAGGGCCTGTTTCTGCACTGCATCTCTTGTCATCTGAATACGTGATCAAGGAGAAATTGTTTACTTATCGACATCTTGTCTTTTTTTTGTCCAGAAACTATCTATAACGTTGTGGCTGTGCCTACATCCCTCCTAGCAGCAAATGGGTACAGGTAAGCAGCCATGTTGGACTGACATTCACAGCTATACCAAAACATTCAAACAAGGGCCGGCAACCTTGTTCTGCATTGGGCCAGGACCCATGTCGGTGAGCAGATGGTGGGCCACATCTATCGCCATAGTTAATAAATGGAGGTAATAATAATACATACTAACTAAATTAGTAATTAGTAATAATACCTACTAATAATACATAAATTAATAATAATACATACTAATAATACATAAATTAGTAATAATACATAGTAGTAATACATACATTAGTAATAATACACACTAATAATACATAAATTAGTAATAATACATATTAATACTACATAAGTTAGTAATAATATATAGTAGTAATACATACATTAGTAATAATACACACTAATAATACATAAATTAGTAATAATACATACTAATAATAAGTAAATTAGTAATAATACATAGTAATAATACATAAATTAGTAATAATACATAGTAATAATACATAGTAATAATAGAAACATAGAAAATAGGTGCAAGAGTAGACCATTCGGCCCTTCGAGCCTGCAACACCATTCAATATGATCATGGCAGATCATCCAAACTCAGTATCCTGTACCTGCCTTCTCCCCATACTACCTGATACCTTTAGCCACAAGGGCCACATCTAACTCCCTCTTAAATATAGCCTGGCCTCAACTACCTTCTGTGGCAGAGAATTCCAGAGATTCACCACTCTCTGT